>NC_133452.1:160976672-161221672 GCF_048565385.1 Saimiri boliviensis | reverse complement strand
GGGAAGTATGAAGAGCATTGGATATAGTAAATATCTAGGTAAAAATAAACTATTTTTCTTTCCTTTAACTAAAAAACAAAAAAACAAAAAAACAATGATTTAAAACAAACATCATTATGTTGTCTCCAGGGGGGGTTACAATATTATGTATTTGTGACATATATAACTGTAACACAAAGGTGGTTAGAAGTTTTCTACATCAAATGTGAAATGGTACAGTATTAACACTAAATACATGGAAAAATTAAAAACATATAATCCCTAGAACTACTACTAAAAATTAGTGTAAATGGGGAAGTTGAAAAAGCCTACTGTAACATTAAAACAGAATCCTAATAATACTGAAGTAATCAAGTAGAATATAGGAAAGAAACAACTAAAAAATAGAAACGAGTAACAGAAAATGAAAAGCAAAAGGGTAGAACTAAATCACAACTATATCAATCACATTAAATATTAATGGACTAAGCACTCCAATTAAAAGTCAGTGATTATCAGAAAGGATTAAAAAAGCATGAAAGACTTGACTATGTGTTATCTCTCATTGATTCCCTTTAAATGCAAAGACAAAGATAGTTGAAAACAAGTCAATAGCAAAAGTTTTCTCATGTTTATAGCAACCTTAAGAAGGCTGAGATGGCTTTGTTAGTATCACAGGCAACCTATTCTTTGAAACAAAAATATTTCCAGAGGTAATAAGTAATATTTCATAATAATAAAATGTTCAATTTACCAGGAACAAATACAATTATGTAGGTTTATGTGCCTAATACGAGAACTTTAAAACATATGAAACAGAAACTGACCTTGTTTTACAGTCACAGCTGGAAATTGTAACGTCACTCTTGTCAATTGATAGAATGCCTAGACAAAAAAAAAAAAAAAAAAAAAGATTGTTTCACTATGTGTCAATCACCTTGACCTAATTGATATTATAGAACACTCCATTCACCAACTAGAGAAAATGCATCATTTTCATGAGCCGATGACATCTTCACCAAGACAGACCGTATCTAGAAATATAAAGGAATTCTTAATAAATTGAAAATAATTAAATAATATAGAGTATATTATCTGGTGAGAAAGAATTAAAACCATACAATTCTTTGGATAACTACACTTTTATGTGACCCATGGGTCAAAGAAAAAAATCACAAATAAATTTGAAAATTATTTCAAACTGAAAGGTAATAATGGTTCAGCATATTAAAATTTGTGGATTACAGCTTAGTCTGTGATAAAAGGGAAACTATAGCTTTAAATACTTATATTTGAGATGAAATAATAATCACTCTATATCAGAGATAAAGGAGAAATCTAACAGAATGGGGTAAATTTTAAGTTCCCTAATGCCGTAACAGGTAATCCGATGTTTTTGGAAAAATGATTACTACTTAGACTTTTAATTTTTTTAGTATTTATTTTCTCTGGGCCCCCAAAAGAGTCTTAATATTTAGTTAACTAGACAAATTTGGATTGAGAATACCTGCTTTTTTCACTTCATTCTTCTCTATGCCCCATCACTTGACTGTGGGTTCTTGATGTGGTTCCTAAATATAGCAGGCTAAATTCATCTTTCATCACTTTCAGTGTTCTTGTTCTAGTATCTATACCAGTACTGACATAAATAACATCACTTCTATAGAATTTTCTGATGATTAAATTGTAACAGCTCTGAAAGACTGAGGTGGGCTATTCCTACAGGCATTTCTTACCAAAGCCAACTTTCATCTGAAGGGGTAACTGTGAAAATGTGTACCTGGTTCACGGATACCCTGCAAGTGATGCTAAAAGTCAAGTTCAAAGCTTTTATATTTTAAGGTGGTTTTTCAACCTTAATCTTTTAATGTATTCATGAATGCCTGGGTTGAGTTAATTCAGAATGAGAAAGAGACTATGTATGCTCCTCATATCAATGTTGATATCTGAGAGTAGGGACCCACCCTGGGCCTGACCAAAGATGGATTATTTTAGCCTTACAGCCCCCAGACAAACTCCTGGAGATGAAAAAAAAATTAGCTTGGTATTTTTTACAAGCAAAGCATTGCAAGTCGTTATATTAGTGGTCAGTAAGTTATACTTCTTTCCATTATCTTACCTGGTAAAGAAATACAGTGTATGGCATATATGTAATTTACTTTTAGTGGCCATTATATAATAGACACATTTAATTTCTAAAAATGTCACTGGTGTTTCAGAGTTTGTATTAAGATATTATTATTTTGTGTTCTATTATGAGAAGTCTTTTAGGAGATCATTATTCTATCTGTTTGAGAGAAAGGGAAAAAACTACAGGATTTTTAAAGCTAACTATTAATCACCACCATTTTATAAGACAGTGCTAATACCATGGATCTCTCATATTGGCAAGTTGCATTGGAGATATCAGCCAAAAAAATCATTTAAAAGTAATATTTGATTGAAGTAAAAAGAGATCTAGGAAGACAATATTCTAGACAGCAGAAAACAAGATGAGGTCTGGACCCCATAACCAAAATTCAAATAAGGGTGTAAAATAAATCTAGACCTCTTTTTCTGGCAATATATTTGCCATGGTCATATCAGAGCTTGACTAATTTTAGTATCCTTTCTCTCTCTCTCTTTTTCCATTTTCCCCCCTTCTGGATGTGAAGGGATTAGTAACTATGGAAATCATTACAAGAAAAGGAGGCAACCAGTGAAGCAAAATCTCAAGGAGAGTGAATCAGAAACCGTCTTTGGAACGGGTCCTGCTAAGTTGGATGTTTTATTTCTTGAATGTTTATTTTCGCAAATTACACAGATAAATAATTTGGGAAAATCTATTACTGGATACCATTTTAATAAGAGAGCACTTATTTTTCTATTGTGTATTTTAATATTTTACTTATTTATTCTAAGCAATTAACATAAAATGTGATTTTAAATTTATTTAAATTTAACTTTATTCATTTAAATTTATTCTTTTTTTTTAAAATTCTAAAAATCGGGTAACTGGGGTGAAGAGAGTGAAACACAGTTAACACTTCCTTTAATACAAAGCTTGCTTTATACATGTTCTAAGGGTAATACACGTTATTAATCATCACACACACCCACAACCTGTAATATCTTAAAGTAGATAATATTAGCCGGCCAAATGTACAGATGAGGAAACACGTTCAGAGAGATTGAAAGTGACTTGCTCAAGACTAGACGAATTATAGATGGGAGAGTTTGAATTTGCTCCTGGGCAGTTTAGCTCAGCGTCTGTATTCTCAACCACTATGTTAGATTAAGGGAATGTCCTTCATGAATTAAGTATTGACATTGTGTGAAAATCCTGACATTGATATCCAACTAACAGTCTCAGTAAACCAAACTTCAAATTCCTCTATTCATAAGATCTCTGGTAAAAGTTGTGAGTCTTATGATGAACTCCATCTCTACATTGATTTTTGCTCCCCAAAAGAAAGGAGTGATTTGAGTAAATGACCATTAGATATTTTAGTGCCTAAAATTCCATGATTCTAAAAATAATTATCAGTATAAAATCATCTAGATTTCCTTTTGATTGCTTATTATTTAAATATTTCACATTTCTGGCCTTGCATTTAGAGATAGGAAGAATAAACAATAAATTTAGACTTTTCTTCTTGTGATGATCTCACAAACATTTTGTGAGAAAGTAAATAGAAAATATTAATCGAAAAAAGGTTGAATTATTGTGGTTAGTTTATTCAATTATTCCTATAATTGCAAATAATAAAAGTTTCAATAAAGTAATATGCTAATAGACATGAACATATTTACAAAAAGCATTTATCAGAATAACATAAAACAATATGCATTATTTTATTTATGACCAGTGTGAATTTTTAGTGATTATTTCACACAGACTCTTACCGTGAAGAGAAAAATCTAGCAGAAGCAAATGAAGGTGAATCACAAAAGCACACATATTTAAATGCCAAAGCCCATTACAAAGTTATTTTCTCAAAGTAAAAAGCTATGATGTTTTCACATTGCATGCCGTTTTAAATCATCTTTGTTTTAATGTCAAATAGTGGATTCTTTTGACATGTATGTTTTGGTAAACCCAACTGCCTTTGATATTTCAGTTTGCAAGACTTCACTAAGGAATATTCGACCTTATGCTATTTTATGTTTCTAAATATATGTGTAAATATTGAATTATGGTCAACCATGTAATTTGACAAGCTACAGTTTGTTTTCTTTCTTCTGTCACAAATTTCTCCAAAATCTTGTTAACCACAGAAATCTTCTTTGCTTTTATATACATATCACCTAGTTGCTTCTATACTTTTTGAAAAAAAAATATATTTTAAGTTCTGGGGTACACGTGCAGAATGCACAGGTTTGTTACATAGGTGTATACGTGCCATGGTAACTTGCTGCACCCATCAACCAGTCATCTACATTAGCTATTTCTCCTAATGCTCTCCCTCCCCTACCTCCCCACCCCTGACAGGCCTCAGTGTGTGATGTTCCCCTCCCTGTGTCCATGTGTTCTCATTGTTCAACTCCCACTTATGAACGAGAACGTTCGGTGTTTGGTTTTCTGTTCCAGAGTTAGTTTGCCGAGAATCATGGTTTCCAGTTTCATCCATGTCCCTACAAAGGACGTGAACTCATCCTTACTTCTCTTGATACATAGCATTTAAACGTATGTGGCAAAGGAAGTGAGAGGCAAGTATTATTTTCCTGCCACTTTTTTTTAAAGCAGACAATTGCCTGCTAAGGGGGAAAAGATCCTGATTAATAAAGAACTTTCTAGAAACATTCCAATGGTCAAGTTAGGGCAATTTCAAATGAAGTGACAGAAATGCTCAACATACTGAAACATTTTGTATTTTCCCAGGATTGTCCTGATACTATTTGTTCTGTCACAGAGTGGGATTCACCTGCTACTTTTGCTGTTGTTGTCAGTATCCAAGCATTTTCCCTCCCATTTCCTCTCTGAGCAGTTTTCTGGCCCAGCTCAATTAAAGGACAAATCCATTGCAGTCTGCAGCCTAGGAATTATAATGAAGTCAGCTGTCAAACTCCTATCTCACAGCTGCCCCTCTGTGGGTAATCTGATGGCCACTTGTCAGCTGTTTCACCCAGTCAAGCACAGACAAAGGGCCTCTGATGGCCTGCTTTATTCTCATCAATCTACATTGAGGCAGATGTTGAAATCCCAACAGGAGAAGGTATAATTTGATTTAGCATTCAGAACTGCCTCCTCCTATTGATACATCAGATCTCTGTGAACTCGATATTCTTTTGTGACCATGAGGCAAATGACTTACTGTTTATTTATTTCCCTAATTCCACCATTGAAAATAATGCTTTAGAATGATATTTGGGGATACAGAATACTGCTCAATGGAATATACAATGCAATAAATTACTAGATTACACAAGGTGGAAGGAATCCAGGTGATTTTAATTTTTAAAAGAGATTTCTATAATTTTGTAAATACTCTAAAATGAGAATCAAATAGGTGTGCATTTATGCATTAATTTTTTTCTATCAACAAAGATATATATTAGAAAGACATTAGGTTTTTTTCCTAGAATAATTAGGAAGAATATCAAACTGCAAGATCTGATTGAGAGGAATGAAGATAATTGATACTACTTATACTCTAAGATTTCCCTTCTCCAACCACAACCATTGTAATGAAGTTACCTGTTTTCTTAATGCAGCACTTTTTAAAAAATAACTTAAGTCAATATACATCCTATCAAATATACTCAAAACTGTTGAAAATATGTGATTTTAATGACAAGATTACTACCACTGATTACATCAGTTTTATTTCCTACCTTAAGACAAATTAACTGAAAACTATCTAGCTTCAAACAAAATAGTCTGTCTTCCGATTACTGAATATCTACAATTTCCATCCCTCATATCTGCCTCTAAGTAATAAATGTTTTTTGATGACATTCAAATACAGTTTATAAAAGAATTTATTGAAGACATGATCATAAAAATGATCTGGAGAGCCAGCCCACTTATCATAATATCTGCTTTAGAAAAGGGAACAGAAATATCTATGATTGCATATTTGGGGTTCTCCTACACTGAGAATTAGTGCCTTTCCCAACCCAGGCTCTGCTATTTATTTATGCAATCACTTTCACCTCAAGCATAGTTCTTTACGTTAATTTCGACTCTAGCTGTCAGAAAGTAAACTTTATTCTCTTTAGTAGGTCTTTAAAAGTCAATGTAATATTAAAATTATGAAGTAAAAAGGCAGGATATATTTTTTCTGCATATCAAATAAAAAAGTCATTCTTCAGTAGCCTAGAGTGCCAACTTTGCAGTGGTTCTGATAATTATTTAAAACATTCACGTTTCTAAGAAGACTAATATTGTAGACTGAAGTTTCATTGCTGATACTTTCATCAAGTATTTTAATTGCTGTTATTGCAAGAAACAGAGAGTTAACATATGATTTTAAGAAGATAAGGCTAAATCCTTGGTGGCAAAACGTTCCATAGCATTTAATAAGAAAATACACTTTGACGCCAGTACTAGAAAAAATGAGTTATAGAAATCAGTGTTTTTAAGAATTTCTATTTCGGGCGTGGTGGCTCACGTCTGTAATCCCAGCACTTTGGGAGGCTGAGGTGGGTGGATCACGAGGTCAAGAGATGGAGACCATCCTGGTCAACATGGTGAAACCCCGACTCTACTAAAAATACAAAAATTAGCTGGGCATGGTGGCGCGTGCCTGTAATCCCAGCTACTCAGGAGGCTGAGGCAGGAGAATTGCCTGAACCCAGGAGGTGCAGGTTGTGGTGAGCCGAGATCACGCCATTTCACTCCAGCCTGGGTAGCAAGAGCAAAACTCTGTCTCAAAAAAAAAAAATTATATTTCAATATGACACTGTTTCCTTATGAAAATGATTTCAATAAATGCTTTCCTATGTTTGAAGGTCAAGATGGGATGTGTGTATGTATGTGTACGTGCACACCCAAGTGCTTTAAGAATGACAAGGGTTTGCGTACAAAGAGAAGATGAGGACGTAATCATTCTGCCATTGCTAGTAAAGTCAGTATCTGACTATTTTTTGTCTGGCCCCTGAGCACAGCCCTGAGGTGGATTTGTTCTAAGAGAAGAGTTTTCATAAAGAGAAGAATGAAAGCTCACACCTGCTTGGGGTTTGTGTGTGAACATATGGCAGAATGCAGGAAGGCGGACTCGCCATTTAATTTCTGTGTATTGTCCTAAACAAAGATGATCCTTAGACTCAGCTGCTAGAAAATAAGTTTATACAATGACTTTGTTTTAAAAGAACTGCTTATTTTAAATATATTCAGTAGCTCAATTTTCTTCTATATGAATGATTTCCAAAGTTTGGGGACTGCTGGGAATCACCTTTTAGGGTGTATGTGATGTCAAAACTATTGTCATAATAATAATAAAATGATATTTGCCTTTTTTCATTACATTTTCCCAAGAGTGTACAGTGGTTTTCCAGCAGTGAATGAAATGTGCACTGGAGTCTAATTTTTTTTTTTTTTTTTTTTTTTTTTGAGATGGAGTTTCACTCCTTACCCAGGCTGGAGTGCAATGGCGCGATCTCGGCTCACCACAACCTCCGCCTCCTGGGTTCAAGCAATTCTCCTGCCTCAGCCTCCGTAGTAGCTGGGATTACAGGCACGCACCACCATGCCCAGTTAATTTTTTGTATTTTTAGTTGCGATGGGGTTTCACCATGTTGACCAGGATGGTCTCGATCTCTTGACCTCGTGATCCACCCGCCTCGGCCTCCCAAAGTGCTATGATTACAGGTGTGCGCCACCGTGCCTGGCTGGAGTCTAATGTTTTAAAATTCTTCTGATAGTATTTCAAATGTAATAAATATCAATAGATATAACCCACATAAGCAAAAGCTCTGTGGGGTGCTCAGTAATTCAAAAGAGTGTTGCAATGGACTGAATTTTCTCGTGCCCCTGGCCCCAAATCCATATGATGCTGCCCTAAGTCCTAATGTGACTCTATTTGGAGATAGAATTTTTAGGAAATAATTAAGGGTGAATGAAGTTCTGATCTGACAGAATTGGTAGCCATATAAGAAGAGGAGATCTCTTTTTCTCTTTCTGTCCTTTCACAAGCACAGAGGAAAGACCACATGAGGACACAGTAAGAAAGCGGCCATCTAGAAGCCAGGAAGAGAGCCCTCACCAGAACCTGACCATGCTGACACCGTGATCTTAGACTTCCTGCCTCCAGAACGGTAAGAAAATAAATTTCTGCTGTTCAGGCCGCCACATTTTATCTGCTGTGTGCAGCACAAGCAGATTAGTACAAATTTAAATGGGTGGTGAAAGTTCTAAGAACCACTGATCTAAATCAATAAAATGATACTGGAGTCGCTCTAGGCTCAAAGAAGGAAACCGAAATCCGTGAGCACGTGGGCTGCAATTATGACTTTCAATGAAATAGGTAACATATTATGCTGAAAAATACTTTAAAATGTTACAGTCTTTGCCATAATAATGACTTAAGAGATAAAGCTATAATACCTCTCCACTTACTCCAAAATTCTTAGCTCTGCATTCAAAGCCCTACTCTTGGCGCCTCAATCTACTCATTCAACGGTATCTCCCACTATCCTCTTCTTTAAACAGCTTCCTTAGAAAGGAAATCTCAAATTTCCTTGGATATGCATTGCTTAATCTAGTCTCTACCACTTTGTTCATGCAATATTCTCACTATATTTTGAGTTGTTTCTTTCAACTTAAATCACTTTCAGCACTACCATTTTATGAGGTGCATTGTAACAAGCTGTCTTCTGAGGGATCCAGCAGCCACAGCACTGTGTAAGTATGATGATATGTACGCACATATGTATGGCTTACTACTACGCATCTAAAACACAGTCCTACATTTTTTCAGAGGTTCATAGAAATACCATTTTGGGACCAAAACAATCTGAGAAAATTAATCTTTTTCTACAGTGCACTATGTATTATATACACATTTTAAAGTATCACTCTTCATCATCGGAAATACGTTCCACCAAAAAGTACGCTCATGTAATTGGGAAAACTTTTCTAAACACATGCTTTTCGCTTTTGCATCTGTATTCTCCACATTCTCCACAGTGTAGGGAGTGCATGGCGGCATATTTAAGCTATGTACATGGCACTTGAGGTGGGGCGTGGAAAAATACTGAGGCACTGTGTGTGTTATTTGTTAATGGGAATGAAACTCCTTGACCCTGAAAACAGGACGGGGAGTGGAGTGCATGGTGTGATAAGAAATGCTGCAAACAGCCTCTGAAGTATGCAGTGTGAGTGTGTACAAGGTCACAGGATCCTCAGCCACCCACCTCAAATGACCGGCTAGTGGATATTTGTAGTTAATACAAGCCCTTTCAATAAATACTTGGTGGAGGAATGCTGGGGCAGTCTCTCTTGGAAAAGCCACCCCCCAGCCCCGCTCAGCTGGAACTATCTAAGTAACTTTGTTCCTGGCATTCACTGCAAGCTCTAAGCTCAGCAACTGGTGACCCCATGTGATCACCTTGAATGTATGTGTGAAGGTGGAGAGCTCATCAATTTTCGAGGAATCCCAGTAAGAGACAGTCCTGACTCCCATCGGGAGGAAGGAACCCATGCGTAAAATATCTGGGGCTAAGTTATCATGGGTCACGAAGTGACCAAACAGCAGAGAGTATTTTTTAAAACAGTGCAACGGCTACTTCAGGCTATCCAGTGCACCCTGGAGTTGCACACAAGCTTATGCTCTTAATTCAGCACACATGACCTCGGTTTCCTAATCAAGGAACCTTAGAGTTATGGGAGCAGGTAGGTCAAGGCCCGAAAAGAGGGTATGAGTAAGGTCATTTTACTGATGTTGCTATTTTGACCACCTGGGTGCTGGTACGCTCTGCATTGTATCTTTATCTGTCGAACTGCGGCGACTCAGACCACCTATCTGCTCCACCTGAAGGGAATCCGGGAGATTTAAAGGAGAATGAAAAGCAGGAACCAGAACGTGTAGAGACTCCTCTCCCTCCTTCATTCCCTTCTATGGGGAATAAGAGGCTTTTTCTAGTAGGATTAAGGACAGACTGGAGCCTTTTCCTCCCCAATGGAAAAGCTGTTGCCCTCTTTTCCTCTACCCTTAAAGGAACCTGCATCTGTTGGCCCCAGTCAGGCCACAGTGCCTCCCATCCCCCTTGAGGCTGCCCAAGGGAGGGTTCTGGATAAGACCTCCAGTCAGCGAGCATCCATAATGATTGGGTGAACGTGTCCTCGGTAATGGCCCCCTGACAAACTTCCCTGCCGAGGGGGGCCTCCAGAAGGGAAGCAAAGTGGCTGATTCTAATTGTGTTTCTAACATGCAAGTTCTCAGTTTCTACTTCCAGCATCGGCCTTTCTGGCCTTGTCTTTTTCTGTTTCCCTGGAGTATAAAAGAAAGTTGCAAGCTGCCTCCCGGGTTTTATCCCAGATAGCTCTGGCTTTCTTGCTGCCACGGAGGCCTGGGGCAGGAGAGTTGCTAAGATGCCATGGAGTGCCCATTTAGTCACTGGTAGTCTAGGCAAGTTGCCCCTCTCTGGGTTTGCGGCAATGGAAGGGAGGCCAAGAGGCACAGAGCAAGTCCCCAGGTGGCTGCAGGCAGCTCCGGCCCGGCCCTGAGAATCCTCCTCACCATGGTCACATGCCTTACTAACTGTGCCCAGAAAGCGGCCTGCTGCGAGCCGTGCTGCTGCTTTTCCTACAGCTGACCTTCCCCGACACCCCTTACCTGTCTCAGCAGACGAGCAATTCCTTATTTTCCCCCGCCCCTAGGGAAAGCACTAAGAAACAGTCCATGTGCACGAAACCTTACTAACCTAAGGGGGGCAGAGGGGTGGAGAGCAGCCTAGAGTACGGAGCTCTGGGGGAGAAGCCCGCGAGTAAGGGGTGCTCTCCCGTAGCCATGTTAAATGCTAACTCGGCTGGGGAGGGCAAGCTTTGTCAGCTGCTGTCATCTTCAGAAGACAGACGCAACAGTAAGGAAAGTTGCATTGTTTTTTAAATAAAATGTTTAAAAACAGTGACTAGGAATCCTCAAAGCAGACCCTGTACTGCCTGTCTGCTCCTCCCCTGAGCCTGTTTACCTGGGGGTAGTAAAAATAATTTTAAAAGCCCGCTAGATTTTCAGTACCTTACCTAACAGGATTGGCTCCGAGCGCAGGTGGTCTGGAGGACGGGGGCGTGGTCTTCTCCGAGCCTAAGCGCTCGGCCCCGCCCTCTGTGCGCGCACATGCGCTTTACCGCCTGCTCATTCTCCAGCCTCTTGGCTGCTGCTGGCAGTCTAATTTCCTCTCGGGTTAAGGGCAGCAACAGGGGACAGGCTGCCTCAGGCGCCCAAAGCCGATGGGAAAAACTGGCCACAGCCCTACCTGCCCAAGCTCACTTCTAAGACATTCCAGCTAAAGGCTAATGCATAAAAATGGCCGGCTCCTAAAAACATTGAAAAAATAACTTCGGGTTTTCCTTTCCTTTCTTTTTACATACTTAACTAACTCCGTGCAAATTTAATATGCTGGCAACTTGCAGTCACATTCTAATGACTTCCAAGGACCAAAATCTGGTTTTAAAAAAAGAAAACACTAAAATATCTGTCCCTTCCATGTCCTAGTTTAGCAGGTAGGCTTTATCTTTGGCCATTTCTGTATTTTATGTGCTACTTACCTATCTCATAACCCCTCTAAACACAAAAGACTACAGATTTAATAGCTTCTCTTCTCATAAAGGGGCACCAATGTTGTGTCCAATTATCAAGATATGACCCTGCTACTCTTTTCCTACCAGTAAACAAGGAACAATTTCGTACTGTCTTAGCTTGTGATCTTAATTGGCAAGTAGCCATGGCTGACTTCATTGGTATTATCAGCTTCCATTTTCCATCCTCTAAGCTTCTGAACTTTTTACAAACTGTGCCTGTTAAATCTGTGTGTATTGTTGTCTCTGAGCCCTTGTTTCATGCCACTGCTGTCTTTACAGATGGTTCAGGAGGAACTAGAAAAGACAGCAGTAGTGTGGCAAAATGCCATGTAAAACTGACAGCACATAATCCAGGAACATTTCAAAACTACCAACAGGCAGAGCTAGGTGCCCTAATATTGGCTTTACAAACTTCTCCTCATCAAGACATAAATGTAGCTAGTGATGCTGCTTACGCGGCGTATAGTATTGCTCATTAGACCTTGTGCACGTGAAGGCATTTCTAATGAAGCTCTACTAGCTTTGCTTCTTGCAGCACAAGGGCTCCTCTGTGCGTGTAGTCACCCTCTTTATATCACCCAGATTTGCTCTCATTCTAGGTTCCCTGGTCCCTTGTCATAAGGAAACACTTGAGCTGATGCTCTGGTACAAACACAAATGTGGTTTGCAGACTTTCTCGATTTTTTGTTAGCTCAAGCTAATCATGACTTTTTTCATGAGAATACCCGCAGTCTTCAACAGTTTCATTGAACACTTGCTCAAGCTCGCATGATTATTAAAACGTATCCTCATGCACACTAATGTTCATTGCAGCATTGTTTACAATAGCAAAGACCTGGAACCAACCCAAATGCCCATCGACGATAGACTGGACAGGGAAAATGTGGCACATATACACCATGGAATATTATGCAGCCATCAAAAACGATGAGTTCATGTCCTTTGTAGGGACATGGATGAACCTGGAAACCATCATTCTCAGCAAACTGACACAAGAGCAGAAAATCAAACACCGCATGTTCTCACTCATAGGCGGGTGTTGAACAATGAGAATACATGGACACAGGGAGGTGAGCACTACATGCTGGGGTCTGTTGGGGGGAAATGGGGGAGGGATGGGGGTGGTGAGGTGGGGAGAGATAGCATGGGGAGAAATGACAGATACAGTAAGGGGGGGAAGACAGCAAATCGCACTGCCATCTGTGTACCTATGCAACAATCTTGCATGTTCTTCACATGTACCCTAAAACATAAAATGCAAAAAGAAAAAAAAAAAAACAACAACCAAAAACGTGTCCTATTGCCAACAGCACTCTTCTTTCTCCTTTTTCCTCAGGGCTTGGTGCCAACCCACTAGGTTTGGTGCCTAACGCTATCTGGCAAAGTAATGTTATTCAGTATCCACCTTTTGAATGTTTTACATTTCTCCGCATTATCCGGAACACTTATACAGGCTTCATACATGCTACCCCCCCAGACCAGAGAAAAAAACTAAAGACACAATTGCTCATTTGTTTTAATCTATTATAACTTTAGGCCTTCCACAAACAATAACAACTGATACTGGACCTTATTATCTTAGTGTTCAATTTACCTATGTATTGCAACTTTAACGCATACAACATAAAACTATTATCCTTATAACTCAACCGGTTAGGCCATTGTTAAATAAGCTCATTAAACTCTTAAAGTATATCTTAATAAACAAAAAAGGGGGAATATGGGGCTGTCTCCTTGAGAGCAGGACCCGTTGTTGGAGAATCAGCCAGCAATAAGAGTGATGACTCGGAAGGCACCTGACATTACTTGAGGACAGCTAAAGAGACTGGATCAACAGGCATCTATCCAGCTTGCCACCGTGGGAACCCCTGCAACTGCAGAGAACCAGTTTCTTATGTATCGGGCGGTAACTGGGAAAACTTCTGAGAAAGTCAGACAGACATGGATGTTAGGGTGGCTGGTAATTTTTGTTCTTTGCCAAGTGGGATCAGCTCAAGAACATGTTTATTGGAGCCATCGTCTAAATCCCCATTTTAAATGTTATTACATGGTGGGATGCTGACCTGCCTTTGTCAACTAATGACATGTCTTGGACAGGAGGTCAATAGATGCCCCTGTCTCACCTCATAATTGAAAATTGGAGATGTATTAATGACTCTTTGACTTAATTGTCTAGTAATCCCCTTTGTAGTTCCAGAGTAGCACGATAAATATGTTACTGTCGTTCCTCAGGAGTATCTTTACTATCAGCCCAAAAGGGATGCTCAAGCTTGCACATTTAACCTGTATTTCTGCTGCTACTGCTCATGTTGCTGAGGTGTCTAATGAAGCTATACAAGTGCTTGATCTTCCTATATGCTGAGTCAGGACTGGTGATATAATTTTGAGGACAGCCAGTGGTCTCCATGCAGACAACCTGCGACACGCCAAGGGCTTCTGTTTAATAATGGCACCTTACTTGAGTGGGGTTCCCATAGCAATCTTATGTCTGCAAATCAGACTACTGGATTTGGGAGTCCCTCCAATAGTTTTATCACCTGGTCAGAGTATGGGCTTTTGGGACCAGTATTACAACTAAAAAAGAAGTAAGCTCTATGCCCTGCTCATGCCCAAATTTGGAGATTAAGATTTCCTTTTTTTTAAACGGGTTCTTTCACGTGGTGAGTACATTACTAGTGGTAGCAACTGTACCTTCTCTTTGCACAATGTTACCAATACTGTCCTGATTTGTACTATGCACCCCTATATGCTTTTCTTTTGGAAAGGTATTCCCAATATACAGCAGAAACAAGGAGCTTATCACAACCATTTGTCTTCTTAAATGTCCACTCCTGAGTGTGAATTAAAGAAACAACTTAAAGAATTGGTCGCAGCAATTACAAACAAGTACCCTTCAGCAATGACAAGAAGGCTTCCAGTGGTTAAACCCTAACGCTTGGTTGTCTGGGTTAGACATACACATTTGGGTGGTGGCCGCTATACTTACTCTTCGTGTATGTTTGCCAGGCGTCTGCAGATGGCTCTGTGCTGCCATACGATGCATCTACAATCAGGGAAGAACACTAGAAGCTTACCTTGTATTGAATAACCAGCATGCTCCAAAAATTAAAGAAAGAGGAGATGTAGGGGGCATGTGGCAACATATTCAAGCTTATATACATGTCATTTGAGGTAGGGCGTGGAAAAATACTGAGACACTGTGTGTATTTGTTCATGGGAATGAAAATCCTTGACCCTGAAAACAGGATAGGGAGTGGAGTGTGTGGTGTGATAAGGAACACTAAAAACAGCCTCCAGAGAATGCAGTTTGTGTGTGTACAAGGTCACAGGTTCCTCAGTAACCCACCTCAAATGACCATGGAGTGGATGTTTGTAGTGAATTCAAGCCCTGTCAATAAATACTTGGTGGATGGATGCTGGGGTGGACTCTCTTGGAAAAGCTACCCCCAGCCCCACTCGGCTGGAACTGTCTAAGTACTTCATTCTTGGCATTCACTGTAGGCTATAAGCTCTGCACACAGTAAAGCCTGTGCCATCCATCTACCTGTGGCAATGAGTGTAGGACTATGCAAAATAATTTTTTTTGTGTGTGAGAAGGAGTCTCACTTTGTCTCCCAGGCTAGAGTGAAAGGCTGTGATCTCTGCTCAATGCAACCTTTGCCTCCCAGGTTCAAACGGTTCTCCAGCCTCAGCCTCCTGAGTAGTTGGGATTACAGGTGCCCACAACCACACCTGGCTACTTTTTGTATCTTTAGTAGAGATGGGATTTTTACCACGTTAGTCAGGCTGGTCTCAAACTCCTGACCTCAGGTAATCCACCTGCCTCAGCCTCCCAAAGTGCTGGGATTACAGGTGTGAGCCACTACACTCAGCTGCAAAACAAAATTTTTAAATTTGAAGAAAAATTATAAAGTTCAAATCTAGAAACTTTTTAAAGATCAAATATTTTTCATACTGTTGTATCATCTCCTGTAAAACAGAATAAGCCCAAAAGTTCATGTTAAATAATTTAGAAACTTCAGTGCTTTAGTTTTCAATATATTATTGAGTTTAATTAGAGATGCAGTAAAGAAGGCCTAGCCATGGTTTACCATGATGGTAAATTGTTACTGTTGAACACATTTAATCATTTTAAATGTCACTAACTTAAATGATGCAGAATTATGGCTTATTAAAAATAAGATCGACAATAACATTTTGAATTTAATGGTTAACTAATAAATCTTTAATTTTGAGGGACTAATGACTTTGCCAAGGTTCTAAAGACAACAGAGAATATACAGTATGAGAGACAATTGCCTGAGTCCAGGGTGCAAACTTGTCAGTGTAAATTTGTAGAGAAATATTTTTTTCAGTTTGAGACTCGGTTTGGTAACAGGTACTAGAAGATGCACTCATGAATACAACCTTCTATGTTACTAGGGAGTTTAAAAGTATAAATAGCATTGTGAAGACTGATTAGAGCTTGCAGTGACTTCTATGGTGGTCCTTTGTCCATTCCTTGATTTTGTTATTCTTACCTGTCTTGTTTTTATACAAGTCAGCTGACTCCATTTTATGAGAAAGTTACTGCTGACAGCCCCAGGCTGTGTCCTCCCATACAATCCTCATTTTTTATGCTCTTCTGCAGTCACTTTGCCAATCTCCCATTAAGAAGTAGAATCTAATCTCCCCTCTCCCCTAACTACCCCAACTATAGCCACCAACTGAATCTGGGCTTTAGTGACTAACTTGTAATTAAGAGAATATAAGAGAAATGACATTGTGTGACTTCCAAGGCTCTGCCAGAAAAGGCCTTGCAGCTTCAGTCGGTCTCCTGTAACACTTCCTCTCTGGACCATCCCTCTCAGATCACTGCTTTCTGGAACTGAGCCACCTTGCTATGAGCAGCCCAGAACACATGGAGAGTTGACATGTAGGTATTCTGGTCAATGGTCCCAAGTGTACTCAGCCTTCAAGTCATCCCAGCCCAAGTAATGGACATATAAAAAAGTATTGGCACCTCCAGATGACTCTGGATTCTACCCAGAGAGCAATTCAACTCTTCTCAGGGAATGACCCAGACATTGTGGAACAGAAAGACAGGTTATCCCACTCTGTCCTGGTAAAAGTCTTAAACCATGTAAGACTTGATCAGAAGCTTTTTAAAGCTATGAAGTTTGGGATGGTTGGTTATGCAGTGGGAGATAATCAGAACACAGCAGTCAAGTACACTGTCTTTCAACTTCCCAATTGCAATCCCAGGGAAGTGTGTTTTGCCTCATTTGTGCCCAAAGCACAAAGGGTAGGCTAGGGTGAGATGGTTATCTTGTATCATAGTCTCATCCTTTTGGCATGAGTGGAGGATTATGATTGACAGGTTCACCAGACCTTACAAAATGGGAAAAATGTTTCTCCAGAATACCAGCAGGAAGAAAACAAGAACATCAGCTGAAGAGAAAAAATACGTATGCTTACATCCCAGATACCGACAGGATCTGGGCACTGACAGCTTCACTCAATGAGTTATTTTGTGATAATGAGTCAGCAGCTTAGATAAAATGCCCAACGTGACTGGTCAAGCATTGCTACAAAAACTGACTGTTGGTTTTTTTATCGTCTTCTCATAAGCATTGACAGAAGAAGCCTTACCCTGTGTTCTCCCAAGAAAGCCCTGTAAGGACTTCTAAATTTTTACAATTCTGAGAAACAACTTTAAAAACCCCTCTCTTTACCTATTCATCGTAAAGTTTCACTCTATTGCCTCTTGTATATTGTAACCATCTCAGAGACACATAGGCCTACAATAGAAATTAGAAGGTAATTTTCACTTAATCATGATTATCCAGGGTGCATATAGAGACATTACTAAGAAATTTGATTGATCTGCATATTAGTATCTTTTAGTAGAGAGTATGAGATTATACACAAAAATAAAGTGAGTTTTGTTGTGATTTAAGGGGTACCATCTGAATGGACCAACTATTTTCATTTCAACTTAATTTATCTAGAAATAAAGTAATTTTGAAGATAAAACATATTTTCCCTTCAAAATAATAAAGATGATTGGATAAAGTGATAGCTAACATTCATGGTTTGCTTTCTAATATAGGAACTGTCAAGAACATCTCATTCTCCTCATTTAATCTTGAGAATCTTCTGCTAAAATAAGAGACAAAATCCAAGGAATGGGTTCAAATCACAAGTCTTGTATTTACTGAGTCAGTCATCTTAGACAAGTTATTTAACTATTCAGTGCCTCCGTTTTCTTATTTGCAAAATGGAATAATGACGATGATGATGATGATAACCCTGATATCATTGTGTTCAATAAATTAAGGTATTCAATAAATTAAGTATTCAATAAATTAAGGTATCTAGAGGGCTTAGAGTACTGCCGGGCTCACAGTAACCTCAACAGGAACATGAGATCTTACTTATCTCTCTCTCTCTCTCTCTCTTTTTTTTTTTTTCTGAAAAGGCAAGAGGAATATACCAGAAATTATAGCCATTTTGTTTTCATGTTCCTGATGCGGGCATTGCTATCACAATTGGGGTAGAGCCATTATTTTTCTTAAATTCAGAATTTTTTTTTTAAGAAAGAAACAGAAAAAAAAAGAATAATAATTTTAAAAAAAGAACGAAGGAGAGGAAGAAAGAGGAAGAGAAAGAGGGAGAGAACGGGGGTGTTGCTTTATTGCCCCGGCTAGAATGCAGTCTAAAAATGGGTATGCCTATAACTGTGCTTAATAATGGAGACATGAAAAAAATGAGGGAAGAAAATAACAAACAGGCAGCCAACCAGTATTTCATTTAAACCTGTAAGTAGGTGAGATGTGGTACTGATAAGTGTGTGTATTTTGTGTATTTAAAGTGGAGAGTTCTATAAATGTTAATTAAGTTTACTTGTTCCGGATCTGAGTTCAGGTCCTGGATGTCGTCGCTAATTTTCTGTCTCATTGATCTGTCTAATACTGATGTTGGAGTCTCCCACTATTATTGGGAAACTTAATAATAATATATGTGAGTTTAATACTGCCATTTAATGTTAGCTGGCTGTTTTGCCCATTAGTTGCGGTAAATTCTTCATTATGTTGATGCTCTTTACTTTTTGGTATTTTTTAAAAAGGCTGATACTGGTTGTTCCTTTCTATGTGTAGTGGTTCTTTCAGAAGCTCTTGTAAAGCAGGCCTGGTGGTGATGAAATCTCTGAGTGCTTGCTTGTTCACAAAAGATTTTATTTTTCCTTCACTTATGAAGCTTAGTTTGGCTGGAGGTGAAATTCTGGGTTGAAAGTTTTTTTCTCTAAGGATGTTGAATACTGGCCCCCACTCTCTTCCAGCTTGTAGGGTTTCTGCTGAGAGATCTGCTGTAAGTCTGATAGGCTTCCCTTTGTGGGTAACCTGACCTTTCTCTCTGGCTGCTCTTAGTATTTTCTCCTTCATTTCAACCCTGGTGAATCTGACGATTATGTGCCTTGAGGTTGGTCTTCTTGAGGAATATCTTTGTGGTGTTCTCTGTATTACCTGGAGTTAAATATTGTCCTGCCTTGCTAGGTTGGGAAAGTTTTCTCATTTACTAATAAGAATCTGAGATTTGAAGAGGTTATGTATCAAGGTCAAAAACTCTAATATGCTAGAGTTGGAGTTAAAATCCAGACAGTCTAATTCCAGAATTCATTCTTATAACCTCTCTTCTAAATAGCCTTCACCAGAAGAAAAAGAGAGTACAGGGGAAAAGTTAGAAGAGAGGCGGAACTTGAGAAGCCTCACAAAGTTTTGCTGATAGAATCAAAACCGAAATGTTGCCATGAGTGTGTAACACTTCACCCTCTCCTAACAAGAATGTGGTCAATTAGTCAAAGCCAATATTGTTCTTCTCATCTCACAGATAATGAAAATGAAATTGAAAAATCTGTAAGGACTTGGTGAAGGTTAAAATGTTAATGGTTGAGTCTCAACTAAACCTGAATCTTCTGACTGTAGACTCAGGACTGTAAATACTGTCAAGACAGAGAACAGACACCGATCTTGATTTCATGTAGGATATACTAGGCTGTCATTCAAATTATTTGCTTAACTTTTAGGTTTGAAAACACAACGAAAGAAGATTTCCTATGGAAGAAATTATCACACTAGGATCTTCCAGAGAACAGGTCAATATATTTCTTTTTCTGTAAAGGATCGGAAAGCCAATATTGTAGACCTCAAAAGCTAAGACAGACAGTCTCCATGGCAACAACTTAACAATGGCTTCGGAGACCCCAAACAGCCAGATACAATTGGTCAATGAATAGTCATGACTGTGTTCCAATAAAATTTCATTTACGCAAACACACAACAGGCAGCCTTTGGCCTGCGGGCTGGAGTTTGCTGACTCCTGTTCTAGAAGCTGGTTTACTATCTTCCCATCAGTTCCTTATCAACTAGTGCATGTTGTAAGTTTTCCTTTAATACTTGGGAGTGGACGGATTAAGGTTAAGTAAAATGTAATGAGATTAACCTTATTCTTCATTCAATGAATATTTAGTGACCATCTACTCTATGCCAGGCACTTTTTTAGGTGGTGGGGAAAAATGGTTAAAAGACAGACAAGGTCCCTGCTATGGCAGAGGTCATACTATGCACCATAAATTAGTATGTTTATGTATTAAAATATTAATATAAAACTTAAACACATAATTACAGAGCAGAGATGATGTGACATGAAGGAAATAAACAGAATTATGTGTTAGAGAATAGTTGGGTGGGTGAGTGAGTTTTGCAGATGGAGTATTTTAGGAAGTTAAGTGACTAATATCATCTGTATGGAGGTCACCAGTGATCTGCTACAAGAAGGCAAAGTGCCATGGGAACAGTGATCTCAGCAGCAGACCCCTCAACAGAAAAGGCCTTGGTAGGCTCAGTTACAGAAAGGAAGTTTGGGAGAAAGAATATCAGGAAAAGTGTGGAGTGTGATACAAAATGCAGGGGAAAAGATAGGTGGGAGGCCAGCTTCTGAAGATCCTCATTGAGACTTGGTGTTTTATTTTAAGGATATAGGAAGCCATCAAAGAGATTTAAGATGGAAAATGGCATGTTCTGAATTTTGTTCTTAAAGAAGTTCAGTTGGTTGCTGTATAAATAATGGATTGGGGGAAGGCTATGGTTAAAGGTGGATGAGCAATAGTAGAATTTGCAGAAGAGGAGGATGGGTTGGACAAGAGTGGTGTAACAGTGGAAGAGAAATAACAGAAAAGCATGGGATTTGCATTGAAGATACATTTCACTCTTGCTAAGGAGTTTCATGGGAAGAATTCTGGCTTGAAGGAACTCAATAAATGGTGTTTAGGTTTACTGAAATGAGACAGAAGAGAGGGAGACTATAGATGCAAAATTTCAGCTTGGTAAATTATAAGTAAGTTTGCAATATTTATAGGACATCCAAGTAGAGTTGCTTATAAACCAGTTGGGCAAGTGCATCTAGAATGCAGAGAAGAGGTCAGAACTGGAAATACAGGTGGTTTTTAAGGCTACAGGGACAGGATGGGGTGTTTTAAGAGCACATGCAGATACAGAAGGCAGGAGGAGACGTCAGCACCCTTGGGGCAGCACATCATTCAAGAAATATTTTGAGAAAAGACATTAATTAAGGAGACAAAGAAAGAACTGCCAGAGAGGTAGGAAGAAAACCAAGAAAGTGTTTTCTCAGAAGACAAACAAGCCAGCATAATATAATTACCCCTCCCTATAGCTTAGCCCCTATGGCAAAGGCTGCCAAAAGCCTGTGTCCAATGATTATAGTAAAATGTATACTTTAATTGCTAACTTTAGGGGTCACTGGTAACTACGAAAAGAACGTTGGTATGGTAAAGAAACCAGAGGAACTGTGAATGCATGGGAGAGAGAATAGAATGTGAGGAAATGAGTTTGGAAATTGTGTGTGAATAGGGAATTAATGTTTCGGAGGGAGATGCCGGGACCAGGTTGGTTGGTCTCATGATGAGGAATGTTGGAGTATGTTTGTATTATGATGAGAATGATCTGGTAAAGAAAGGTAAATTACGTAGATGAGCAGATCCAAAGGCAGAGACTAGATAAATATTTGTATGGCATTGATATAGAATAATTTCCATTTAGAATTATATGTAGAGTTTTTTTTTTTTTTTTTCCAAGACAGAGTTTCACTCTTATTACCTAGGCTGGGGTGCAATGGCGCGATCTCAGCTCACCGCAACCTCCGCCTCCTGGGTTCAGGCAATTCTCCTGCCTCAGCCTCCCGAGTAGCTGGGATTACAGGCATGTACGACCATGCCCAGCTAATTTTTTGTATTTTTAGTAGAGACGGGGTTTCACCATGTTGACCAGGATGGTCTCGATCTCTTGACCTCGTGATCCACCCGCCTCGGCCTCCCAAAGTGCTGGGATTACAGGCTTGAGCCACCGTGCCCGGCCTGCACAGTGTTTCTTAAATGCCATTTTGAAGTTTATATTTTGAAATTTGGGATGAGTGAATAATAAGAAGGAAAAAGTTTGTTTTTTACAATGTTTATAGGTAAATGCAATTCAGGTTCAAACCACATAAGAGTAATCAAAAAAAAAATAACTCATACATGCTTGAATAAGATGAAAACAATCTGTTACTATCATGGTACATACTGTAGCATTATAAATACTGACAAGTAGTTTTTTAAAGTACTATAAAATCAGTTTCCTTCCTAAAAAGCTAGATATCATCTTCCTCCTCAAACACAAATTGTGTTTATACTTTTATTTCTCATCTGTGGCAGAGATAAACATGAGTCACATCTATATTTGAATTAGGACAAATTAGAAATATTCAGAGCTATTTAAATGATTCCTAAGGAGGTAGACTTTTTGCTAATATAAATTACAATTATTACACTAGTGATCAGTATTTATGTTGCCTCTGCCAGTTGTCTGAGCAGTTTCTGTGGCATTCTGAATGAGGGGGCTTATTTAGGACTAGCTATCTGCAGCAGGGCATTGAGTGAATCACAATCAGAGTATCATGACACTAACACAGGCTGAGTGATGACTGGTTTCCACCTGAGTGCTGATATAGTTGTGTACAGCCTCGTTTCAGCCGAAGTGGAAGAAAGTCATTATTTTTATTTACCAGTTATAGTATGTTGTTGTCACCTTTTTATGTGAAAGCTTTTCTTTCCAGTGATGTTTTGTTACGTAAAACATAATAAAGCTACGGCCGAGTTTCAAATCTACGTGTAACAACAAAAACAAGTCATGTTTTTGCTGTTACTATTGCTGTTCTAATTAACTGGATAACATGCTGTTTGAGATTTTTGTACTTTGTTTAAAAGCCCATTTGTCTTGCTTGTTATCAAATCAGACCAGATACATGTTTTTTAAATTGCTCTGTTTCACCTAAGGATTTGAGAGTGAGGAAGAGATGACACCCAACATGGCACCACCGTGTTGCATGAAGAAGGCACGGCAGAAGGATATAAAGGGGAAATAAGGAAAAGACTTGCACTAAGCCCAAATTGTTAAAATCAGGCCTTAGAGCCTCAGGCCTAACCAGCCACAGAGCATATTTTACTTGTAGAACTAAGCAATTAGGAAGATGATAGAGAAATAACCAGAAATATTGTTACTTTTAGGCTCTCCCTTGCACTTGACTTATTTTTGAAAAACCTATTTATACAGATCATTGCTAGTAAGTGAAAAAACTTTGTATCTCAAGCATATCAACATAACGTTGTGGAAAAGCATATACGATTTATCGTCAACACATAGATTTGAAAGTCAGCAGCAGCTTTATTAGAGTATGAGTTAGATGTGATCATTGAGTTTCTTCCTAAGGACTTCAGTTTCTTCATAATGAAGATGGGTAGCGTCGTAATGCTTACTTTATAACAGCTCAGATTGCAGATTCACACACCCTGGCTTTCAACTCCAGCACTGGCACAGACAAGCTGCCTGACCTTGGGAAAGTCACTTGACATTTCAGAACCTGAGCTTGTTCAACAGAACAAGAGAACTCTTATCACCTTGCTCATGGACCTGCGATTGATTTTGCAAGACATTAAACAATGTAATAGATGTATATTACTGAAAACTATCTTCCAGAGAATAAAACTATCTTCCAGTGAATACTCACTAACCATTAAGATTTTTTTTTTCTAATTCTACAGATTTCTATCAGTTTAGGAGCTACAAACTTAGCTCATTTTTTCTCAAGCTGATAAAGTAGACTTAATAATGTACCATAAAGACTTCGATATATTTAAATACTAGGGAGGTGGACAGAGCCCCCAAATACAGAGAATGGGCTAGTACAAATGTTGCATATGTGTTTGAAAATAGAACACATAAAGAGGATTTTTAGTATTAAAATACAAACTCATTGTAGAAAAGCTTTATATTACTCCATTTTGTATCTTGCAGAACAATATACAGAGTACATTATTTTGTAAGGTATTTATTTTAGAGGATATGTTCAAAATTAGCTAAGAAATAAATGCAGCAGGGCACCTAACTGCTTTGAACAATCATAAAAGTGCACCGTCTTAAAAGAAAAATAAGATATAGAGATACAGGGATTCTTAGAGAAATAAAGTTGGGTGACACTAATACAAAACAATTCAGCATTGAATTCCTAATCTTCACCCGTGACATAATTCCATGGACAAAATGGAATTCATAGTTGTTACTTTATCTGTATGACTATTTTAAAAAACTGTAACTATTCTTGATAATTAAAATGACTTATCTACTTGAAGAGAGACTATATAGATTTTTCTGGCAAATTTTAAAGAGATTTTTCAGCCTACGAAATAAGTTATTTTTACAACAGCAATCTCTTTAAGAAGGAATTGTGATTGAAATAGAAATTCCTTTTGGTTATTCAAAGATGAGAGCTAAATAATATCTCTATGTAGAACTGTATAATTAACTGGGATACTTTTTCTACTGTATTAGCCATCAAGGTAATGATTATATTTAAAAAATTTAGTCCTTATTGAATAAATCATAAGAACTCATTAGAATTGGGTTATTAGAACACTAAAATCCTGACAGCATGATCCACAGATACAAAAGCTTCATGTCAGTTGTTTTCTTAAGAGAGGATTTACATTTTATAATATCCAGGAGCTTCCTCTGCCTACATGTGCAGATTTTACTGGCATATATAAGCAATTCTAGCACCCCAGCTTAAACCAGGATTTACATATGAGAAGACCCTGTGTCCCACCGCTTAACATCTCACTTTGGGATTACTGTAGGACTGTATATGACTACACATTAATTATCAAAAGTGAGCATAAATACTGAATGCTGCATTCTTTCCATATGCTATCTCAGTGAAGGCAGAACTTCCAAAAAATGAACACGCCTAACTGGTTGGCCACTAAATGTTTTAGTGGCTTTTAAATCACTCTGTAGTCTAAACACTATCAGTGTTTCAGGCCATTCTTGCATTGCTAGAAAGAAATATCCAAAGCCGGGTAATTCATAAGGGAAAGGGGTTAAAAATACTGCAGACTGCAGGAATCATGGCCCTGGCATTTGCTCAGCTTCTGGGGAGGCCTCAGGGAGCTTTTATTCAGGGCGGAAGGTAAAAGGGAGGAGGCACATCGGTAGGCAAAAGCAGAGCAGCAAAAAGAGTGGCGGGGAGGTGTCACACACTTTTAAATGACGAGGAGCTGTGAGAACTCAGAGTGAGATCTCCCTCACTACTGAGGGGATGGCCCAAGCCATTCATGAGGGATATGCCCCGTGATCTAAAACCTCCCACCAGGCTTCGCCTTCAACACTGGAGACCACAATTCATGCAATTTGGAGGGAGAAACTATCTCAATTATATCCATTGAATTAGGAGCCAGCTGAGCCAAAAGTTATTAGGAAAAGCATACAGCAATCATACTGGAAGTGATCCCTATAATATGCTTCCGAACTTGCCTAAACGGTAAAGTGCTGTTAATTTTCCTCAACGTGGGCTGTTATCTTACAGGACAAAGAGTTGCCCATGAGTTACTCAGTTATCTCTTTTGCCCATTTAAGAGCAGATTATAACACTTAGCAAAGCTTAGAATATCTGTGTAAGTGTTGGCCATGTTTGGTTAAGACACAGAACGGACTAGCATAATGGCTTTATCAATGGAGCAGCAGACAGAGTCCACATCGACATGCAGTAAAATCTCGATTATGCTCTGCTTAAACACAACAGATTGCTGTGAGCAGCTGGCATTCCAAGGAACCCGAAATAAACAGCAGTAGTTCAGGAGAGCTGACAAATCCACAGACACCCAAAAACTGAAGCGCAGAAAAGAGACAACAGCCAACTGGCCTCTTTTCCCCAATAATGATGTACTGATGATGGCTATCGAGTTAAATACACAAGTAGAAGTTAAGAAGAGTGTTGCAGTTTGAAACTATTTATTTGAAAAGCTCAAGGCACCACAGTATTTATCATGAGAGTTACAACCATTGAACTTCAAGGAAAAAAATCTATGAATGGAAAAATGTGACATGCTAGGGAATTTGCTGGTGCACAAGATAGCAAGCATAATCAGAAGGAGGGGTCCACACTGTAGCCTAGAGATAGTGGTTAGTATTTATCCTGTCCCATGCTAGATGTAGCTAAAAGAGAGAGAGAGAATTTATTCAGATTGGCACGTAAGGCGGGTAATCAAAGCAATGCATCTGGCAAGTTAATCAGATGTTTCCTGTCTTGGAATATGACCGTTTCTAGTACTTCACGCATTTGACCCACCTATAATCTGTTATCTCAGACGTGTATTTCTCTTTCCCTCCCTTTCTTCTTTCCTTCCTTCCATTCGCCCTCCATCTATCCTTCCTCCCTTTCCCCCGTACCTTTCCTTCTTTTTCTTTTTTTGTAGATAAATTAATTGACTTCTTAGGCACTACTTTACCTCCAAAATTTGCACATACAGTTAAAGAGGAAGAACTTGTTTGCTGGAAGGTGAATGCTTCCATATTATGGATATTATGATCATTTTTGGCCTGTTTTAAAAAATCTAAGAATTTTCTTCTTGACACAGATATCCCAGATCCACATCTCTCCAAGGCTGTGTAACCTAAGAATTCATTCAGAAAACAAATGAGTGCTTTCTTAAAAATCATAAATGCAATTCCTGATTCTATTCTTCAGAATGGATAAATAAAAAGAATCTGCCCTTTTCAGACACTAGCTATTTTGTAAGGCCCTTAAGAACCAAAGCTATGTATGATTTCTGTTTAAAGTATATTGCAGTACTTAGCAATGTTAAAGCTATCAGTTCAATTCAGTGCATCATCTGTGACTATGGAACACCTGTGTTAGTACCAATACTACTTAAAGGTCATAAAACAAAAGAAACAGTCGAGTTCATAGTTGCATTTCACATATTCACCATAGCATATGACGCAGAGCAGACTCATAATTATCTATTGAATAAATCAATCATTTGTTTCTGAAAACCAAATATGATAGTATATTAATCATTACCTATATCATTGGTGTAATGTTTTAAAAATACTGAATAGATATTTATATATTTTCTTAATCATTTATCCTTGCTATGTCAAACAAAGTAATTGTAATACAGGCATGCTAACAAAGATAGAAAGGGATGGAAGTACAAAGTGAAAACTCAATATTCATGATGCACCACATATATGAAGCTCATGAATCACTTAATATGCACCAAGTCTTATAGCAGAAACCGATTGGTGGTAGAGATTCTTACTTTAAATGTTCTTTCCTTGAGACACTCAAAACACCTTGAGACCTGTGGCCACTCAACGGTCACGGACAAACTATAGCTCAGAGATATGGCCAGCTGTACCTGCCCCTGGGTCTCTCTATGGAATGAATATCTGAGTATTTGTGTTGGTCCCAGGCACCTTCCATCTGCTGGACTCCCATGTAAACCTCAACTCCAGTCCTAATAATTGCACTATTACTGTGGAAAGCTTATGCCACAGAGAAAAAAAATACGATACATGAATATTGCATGATAACCTAGATTCAGGTAATGTGAGTTACTTACTTTTTCTTATGCTTTTCGCTTTGTGTTCTAAATTAAGTAACCCATGTGATTGGCTCATTTTACTTTGGGTCCATGAGACTTTCTGCTCCACAACTTGGGTATAATTTGAGGCAACCACTGCATCAAAGTAATTTCCCACAAGACAGGAGGTCATTCCTCCTCCCAGGGAGAAATCTGGGACATGGAGAAAGGAGAATGCTGGACATGGAGTTTGAGGGCTGATGGATAGCACATAGGGCTCTCACTTTCAAAATGGGGGAAGGATCACTAATGACCTATATTGTAAAGGCTGTATGTCAAGCCCTACCAGAAGCCACTTGAAAAAAAAAAATACATAAAGGATGGGTGGAATAAACTAGCCTGAGGATGAGTCACTGGGCTCTCTGGCTTCCAGGGTCTATACAGGGTCTAGAAAAAGGCTGTAAACGTTGATAGAACACAAGAAGGTAGTGGGTATAGACAAAGAGATCACAGTACAGGGAACTTAATTTCCTAAGGCTGGTGGAAGAATAGTGGTGTACAGTTCCTACCAAAAAAATGCCTCAAATGCTAGCTATGACCTGGATTTACAAAGTAAGATCCAGGAACCTCATCAGACAGGGAACCAGAGAGAGATAGTACAAGGACCATCCTAACCGTTCTTACCTAGACATCGTGGAGAAGATCGGGCAAGGGGAATCTGAAAGACAGAGGCACAAGAGAGACAAAATCATTCAAGAGACTCATCGATTCCCCATAAATTAAGATACTATGCATCGGGCAAGTTCACAAAATTTATTATTCGTTTTTATCCCAGTGACCCTATGGTGTTGAAGCTGGTAAACAAAATGAAATTGAAGACACTCAGAAGCTACATTCTTTATGCATGTGAGTAGTGCGTGTAAATATTTGGCTCATTTTACATGGTTTACAAATATAAATCTTGATTTTCCTGCAATAATATAGAATCACTGAATTATAAAGATTTAACTGATCATCTAACAAGAAGCATTCATATGGTTCAGACCCCTCTATTTAGTCCCTAAAATCTTTATTTAAGCTCTTTCAATAACTTGTAATTTACTATGTCTGAAGTAAGGCTGCTCAACTTTTGGCTGGCTGTATTTCTTATGCAATACATTTTTATATTCATCCAAATATACTTCTCTATAATTTCATCCCTTGCTCCTAGTTCTACTGCACTCTGGTGCAAGAGAGAATAAATTTGCTTTCTTATCCATATTTATTCAGCAAACATTTATTGAGTGCCTATTTTATAACATTGCACATTAGGTGCTAGAGGTTGCTATGAAGACTTAAAAATCATTATACACTTCTGTTTCAGATGTTGTTATCTCAAAAGACTGTTGCTTTCATCTTTACAATTAAAACAAGCCAGATAGGTTATATAAACATAGTCGTACAAGATCTCATGGTCCTACCAGAGAGAATAGGACCCACACAAACAGAAAAGAACTAAACTCTAGAAAGTGGCAAAGCCTTTACAAGAGTGGAAAAAATTCTAGGCTTCTTGGGTAGAAATAAAGTTGCCATGGACAGGATTGAGGAGAAAGGAGTCTAACACTTAAACTTATAGCGGCCATATGTGCGCTGACACGGCAGATTTGAACCCAGATGACTCCTGGGCAGTCTCAAATATTTAACGAGTGCTGAGATCAGCACACCGAATACAGGAGCGGAGAAAGGGGGCTGAGAGAAAACGTTTGAGGTACTTTTGCTTCCAGCTAAGGAAGCTGATGACAAATACCCCTTTCCTGGCAATACCAGCCTCACAGGTAGATGGTAGGGCAACCACAGCTGAGGTCAAAGGCTGAGGATGGCTCAGAAGAACCACACAGTCCCCCAGATATCCAAAACGGTGGCAGCAAGTGGTGATGCAGAAAGGCTTCGCCCAGTTTGGAAAAGTAAGTGGCTTTTCTGTGGACCACACGCAGCTCTTCATAACCTCACTGACGCTTAAATCCTAGGACAAACCCCCTCAAGACATTTGACTGCAATGTTGAACTGAGTTAAGCTGGCATTCTAACAAATCCCAGACCTCAACTACCAAGTGTATTGACCCGGCCTCTACTCTAGCAAACAGACAGAAGAAGGGGCCTATTTTTTAAGGAGATCAATTACTTCAGGTTCTATTGTCTTTGGATAAAAATGTTCAGCAAACAAGAACAAAAACATACACAAAGGAAAACAATAAAGGTCACCAAGAGTTAAGAAAGAAAATAAACAGTGGTAGCTAAATAAGGCACAGATTTTGGGATTACCAAATATGAACCTTAAATTGACTATGATGAAACACTAGAGTGGAAAAAGTAAACAACATGTATAAAGTGATAATTTCAGCAGATATATGGAAACTATTAAAAAGAATCTAAAGAAATAAAAAATACACTGAGAAAGAAGAACTTCAGGTTTTGCCTCTGTTGTGTCAATATTCTCTCTTTCAGATTCCCCCTCCCTGATCTCCACAATGTCTAGGTAGGAACAGTCTAGATGGTCCTTGTAGCATCTCTCTCTGGAGCTCAACAGGCTGCACACAGCAAAGGAAGGACAGAGAAAGGAGAAGAAAGGTCAAACACAAATCCCCAAACATCAAAAGACAAAGAGACAAACAGAAGAAAAACAGAAGAACAGATCAGCCAAGTCCTGTTGAACAATATCGAATACTGTCAATACAAGGCAAAAATGATCCTAATGTTTGGTATGCACTGTATAGCTTACGTACATGTATGTATTCTTCAGCTATTTGTGATATTCCCTAATGATATGAGTTTATGTCTATAAACAAAGAAATGTTCACATTCATTTAACAAAGTTTTTTGGAAATTGTGTGTAAGCACTGTGCAACTTCTGAAAACATTAATACATTAGCATTGAACACACATTCCCCTATGTGGCACTTAATATTCTCCAGTAAAGTGTCTGATTCTCCACCAGAAAACCGTCCAATAAATTCTTTTCTGCATCAAATTAGGTGCTTCCGAGTAAGGATGATCTTCGCCTCTGTCTGTTTCTTAAGTTGTTGTTTCTAGCTTCTTATCCTTGCTTAAAGTTTCAACTGCCTAACATTGTACAACTTCTGTGGAACCAAGGACAAATGAAAACTTACCCAATGACTTTATGACTTGGAAGATTGTGAGGTTAATTCATCTTCAGAAGGGCCAGATGTCATGTCCCTCCCCTACCCGCATACCCTCATTATTATTTACTTCACAGTAAGGTTCTTTAATTTTTCTTTTCATTTCTTTTCTTTTTTTTTTTTTTTGAGACGGAGTTTTGCTCTTGTTACCCAGGCTGGAGTGCAATGGCGCGATCTCGGCTCACCGCAACCTCCGCCTCCTGGGTTCAGGCAATTCTCCTGCCTCAGCCTCCTGAGTAGCTGGGATTACAGGCACGCACCACCATGCCCAGCTAATGTTTTGTATTTTTAGTAGAGACGGGGTTTCACCATGTTGACCAGGATGGTCTCGATCTCTTGACCTCGTGATCCACCTGCCTCGGCCTCCCAAAGTGCTGGGATTACAGGCTTGAGCCACCGCGCCCGGCCAGGTTCTTTAATTTTTAAGTGGAAACCATCTTTGTGAAATCTTAGTTTAGAAATTTTTATCTGGAAGATAAAGTAGCCACTGAGGCCTCTTCTCTTTTCTTTAGTGCATTAAAGATAATATACTTTCTAAGTAATGCTATCAAGTGTCAAGTATCCAAGTAAAATGTAATTCCTCTGAATAAGGAAGAAAGACTAGATTATATGGCAAAAGTCAGCCCCGTAAAATCATCATATTAAACAAACTATTTATTTAAATGTTGTCAAAAAACAAAGCTAACAAATTAGCTAAGAAACAATTTGAAAAACATGTTGTAGGTAAAACTAAAATGCCACTTAAATCTTAGCAAGTGTCAAGGGTTCCTCCTCAAATATACAGGAAATTGTATATAATGAGGAAATTTTTGTGACAGAAGAGAATAGTGTCTGATGAAGAATATACGAAAGGAACATGGTCACAAAACAAGGCTAGAATAACAGCACAGATTTTTTATACACTAAAAAAGGCGTACAATTCTGCTTTCCCAAAATTGAATGCAATTTATGAAATGGCATCCAGAAAGGACTCCAGAGTAAATAAATAGCTTATTTTAAATAAGATAAATAAGATGGCCCTGAGTTTGGAAGTATAAAAACAGTAGATAGCTCAGCAATCGCAGAATGTCAACACACGCCTGTTGCAGTTCTCTGTCCTGACAATTACATGAAGATTCTTTTTGACAGAGTAATTCTCCACATCAAGACAGAATGACGACACTGGGAAGAAAAGCACCTTGACCTGATTCTGAAGTCTCTTTCTTCTTCTTGCTACATTTCTAGACTAAGAAAGTCCTAAGTTTGTTTTTCCTGTAGCCTGATAAATCAGAGAGGGAAGAAGTGAGACACAGCGAGTATCAATGTCAATAAATATCAACACTGGGCCACTCAGATAAAGAATTAATGTGAAGAAATTATCTGAAAGAGAACTTTTCATCTCTGACATCTGGAATTTTCTGTTATCTCTCATGAGGAAATATTAGACAGTGAAATGTACACTATTCTGAAAATCAGAAGCCTTTTTTCTGATCCACACCATGCAGCTAAACCACTTAGCATGGTTGACCCTCTGTCTCATTCTATAAAATGAGCCGGTTATATTTTATTATTTCTGAAGTCCTTTTTGTCTTTAAAATCTAGTTATGGAAAGACATCCTATTTAATATAGTCCTCAGAATGTCACTAAAGTTTGTAAGAATGTGGCCTGGATATATCTAAGAAAATGAAATTATAAGCAATAAGATGAAATAGCTTGAGAATGCTAGAATAAAATGGAAGTTGCTTTTCCTAATTCGATGCATCTAAGTTCTTAAGATATTTACATTTGTGAGCATGTGAATACATGTATGTCTATGTGTACGTGTGTTTGTATGAAAGATTTTACTTGATTAATCTCTTTGTATAGTACCACTTCAATGAGCTGTATTACAAACATAAAATTATAACATTACCACTGGGATGGCAGGAATTTCTAACACCTTATTCAGTGAGGGCATATTTAAAACACTGAGCAGTAACTCTGCCATCAATACAATAAAAACATCAAATTTCTCATATTAAATGAGTTTGAAAGCTATAAAATTAACAGTTAGCTTTGGACATCTAGATCTCTACAAAAAAAAAGAAAAGAAAAAAATTAACACAGTTTGCATAAAATCTGAACAAATGAATTATTCTTACATAGATACCATATATGGCAGTTAAAAACAAAAAGTACTTATTACAAATATATTTTCTTATAATTCCTGGCACTCTGTAAAAGAATGGTAGACTGAACTAAATTAGCCAGAAATATAAGAGGCTCAAATATTGATTTCCAGTGCAAAACTTCCCAAATCTCCTTTGTTAACAACAAAATGAACATTGGAAATTTAAAAGGTACTTGTATTTCCCATGTCTTCTTCTATTACTTCAAAAGTTGTATCCTACTTTTTGCAATTTTTTATTTTGAAATGATTCTACACTCACAGGAAGTTGCAAAAATGTTGCAGAGAAGTCCCTTGTACCTGTCACCCAGCTTCCCCTCAATGCTGACATGCATAACTAAAGTGCATTATCAAGCCAAAAAATTGATTGACACAGCACAATTCACTCTTCTACAACTATTCCTTGGATATAGCCAGTTTTGTATGCACTCATATTTTTTGTTAATCATTTGATGTTAGCTTTTGCTTTCAGAGATGGTCTACCAACCTTTCTAACCTTTCATTTTGTTCCATACTTACTTGAAAACTTCAGGGTTAAAAGTATGGGGTTTTCTGCATGCTGCAAATAATCAGTATGTTTTATGAACTTAAAATGCAACTCTAGGCAGAGAATAAGCTATTTGGAAAGCAACAATTAATATTTAGCTTACTGAAGTAGATTCCTAAAATATTTTAGCTATCTGTACTATCTATGGTGAGGGACTCAAGCAGTGAGTTAAATCCCATTTCACATTAGAGACCATTAAGATATTCATTGATTTAAGAGATGTTTATTGAGCAGCTTATTCTGAGCAAACAAACCACAGCAGACAATATGAGAGATAAAAATACACATAAAAGCAGTTCCCCAGTCATCAAGGGACTTATATAATATGCCAGGGAAAATATGACTGTAGAAAAATAAACTGCAGAGATTGAGAAGTAGGTTGGGTGAGGGAGAGACACGACAGAGTTCCCTTCTGTTTGTGGAGAGTTTGGCATGCAATAATCCTCCCTAGCCAAGACCAAGAAGTTTGAAATTACATGTCTAGTTTAATATCTCTACCCAAGTACTCCCTGGCCTTCCACCTTGGCTTGCAATCCCATCTATCTTATCTTTATGACCACAGTTTAGAAACCTATTCCAACATGTTTATTTAGAGTTGAGCCTCCCCTTCAAAACTGCTGAACCTCAGAGTAAGACTAAAAATGCCACCTTCATTAATTTTTGTGTTTTTTCATTGGTTGATTCATTTTTTTCCCCTGTTCTAACTCATAAAATGTATACAGCTTTCTCAACAGCAGAGTTGATTGTTCGTGGTGAATGCTAACATTGTATTTACTTGAAACTAATGTCAAGCTCCAGCCTTAGGTTGGTAAGACTGAATATTAGGACATGCTCCCAAACCTAAAACTAATATAAACATTCAGGACTACAGCGTGCTCTACAGAGACAAAAATATAAAAAGACAATTAGCATCTTTTTTGTAACTCCTAACTGATGCTTGAAATTTTCCTTGGCTCAAGGAAGCTTTTTTAAAGAATATAGCAGAAAATATTGTATACAGTATCACCACCAACTTAGTTTTAGCCAGAAGTGAAACTAATGTCAAATTTAAGAACACAATGAGTTAAGGTGAAGTTTAGTATAGTGCATAAGTATTTAGGGTATAGAGTAAGATTGCCTGGGTTGCAATCTTGGTTTCCCCCAAGAATCTAAGCAAGTCATCCAACCTTTCTGAGCCTCAGTTTCTCATCTGTAAAATCAGACAAAACTAATAATAATGCATGTTGTAAGGTAGGCTTGGTGTCCTAAGAGGTAAATCTCAAAATGTCAGTGGCTAAACCAAATACAAATCTTTTTAATGTCCTTACATTTTAAGGTATGTTCCAGGTTGAACGGCTCTCCTTGAAGTGGGCTCCTTCTATTTTGTGGCTCCATCTTCTTTGGTATGTCCATTCCAAGGACACCATTTTGTATGTGTGTGTGTGTGTGTGTGTGTGTGTGTGTGTGTGTGGTGAGAGGGGGTGGGGACCATCTGGATTTCAGCCGGAAGGAAATAGGAAAGAGCACGGGAGAGTGTGCATGGAAAGTGTATATGGGCTTGAACTGAAAATAGGTGATGCTACATCTATCCACATTACATTAGTCAAAAACCAGTCAGAAAGCCATAGGTAACCACAAGATAGGCTGTGATACAGAGACAGATGAAAAGATAGCAGATTTTGTGAACGCCTGGTCAATCCTGCTAGAATTATGTATCATCAGCATTCTTATGGGATTTAAATGGAAACATGAGAGACTAAGAATTATGCCTTGTAATACAATCTGTATAATCCATTTTTACATTATTACTTTTTCATAATCTCAAATGCTAGGTATCTTTTCATGATCAGTTCTAAAACTCCAGTATTCTATTACACAAACAATGGGCAGATCAGTGTCTTTACTCAGTTACCCCAGAAGAACAAGTTGCCTGTATCATTGGAAATTCTGATAGCAAGGTATTCACTTAGCAGCTTAGCTTGCAGTGCCTCAGGGAGACCTATATCCCCGGATCAATTAAAAACAAAGATACAATATATTTAAATATTTATATGAAAAAATAAACAGAGTAATGTGAACTTTCAACCCAACAAAATGTCATCTCCACTGTTCCTATTATCTCTGCTCCTAGATTCTAAATTATTTCCCTTAATTGAACTGGCATTTTATCAGAATGTCCTCCTGATTTGGGGACTATCTTTTATTTCCCTCTCTATTTTAAAATGAATTTTTGTAGTGTTTTTTGAGATTTTATTTTTCTGTCACATTGCTCTATCTTGAGTCTAGCATTTTGAGGGCAGAGACTAAATATATATTTTAAATATCTATGTATGCCCAGTGCATTGCATTATATGTGCAAGTATCCTATTAGTGCTTATTTAATTCTTTTATCTTACCTATACCATGCTAAACAGTAGCTTGTGGGACACTGAACAAGTTGTCCTAAACCTCTATCTTCCTCTAGAAGTGGAGGAAATGGTAGCATCTACCTGTGAAATTTGGGCTTGGTATAAAGTGAGATAAACTGAGCAGGCAATAAGCATTCATAATATTCTCTACTATTAGTTTTAATGGTAATTGCTAGGGGCAGCTACCTCAAAAAACCCCCTCTGTGCAAGCAAACCTCAACCCCCACTCTAATTGCCCTGCAGCTGCATTCCTGAACAACTATCTAGGTGCTACAATTAAGCTAAGCCTCATTTCAGCCATCTGGGCAGCTCAGGAAGGACAGGGAAAACAAATGTTTGTTATCCTTACTTGTAAATTCCTGTTTTACACAAACTGTAAAATCCATTTTTTTTTTAACTGCCACCACAAAAGTCACAGGATAATGTATTGTAAGTCTGTTACAAGTTAACAAACTATCTCTGTGCATGTTACAAGCTAATAAATTATCTTAGTCCTAAAACTCCCTTATGCCCCTCTCACTGCATATAAACCGCTAGTTTTGTAAGCTCAGGGCTGCTGCTTCTAATTGTTACTGGGCAGCCTAACTTTGGGTCTACTCTCCTTTCTCTTGGCTAACCTTACGCTTTGGTGATGAAACCCAGGATCGGGTAGGCTCTGGCTGGGCAACCTCAGAGGGCTCGCGCTCTCTCTCTCTCTCTCTCTCTCTCTCCCCCTGCCTTTATCCCTCCCCTCCCTCTTCTATCACTTCTGTCCCAGCCACCCTCCCCTTCACGAAACTGCTAAAGACTCAGAGGATCTCCCACTCTGTCACTCCTGGGGAACTCATCCATAATCAAAGCCTCTGCCAGGGTGAGTAAGACACACTCGTGCTATTTACCTGAAACCCTTGACATTTTCTGCCTTCCTGAAAAACCCAGCGCTGGGCCAAGGGCTTCGTCCAGCCTCCAGACCTCTCGTTATACCGTTTCAGGGACACCTGACTCAGTAGCTACCTCCTCTGTTCTGGACAAGGCCTGTGGGACAGGGAAGGCCCTCTCCCACCATCCTTGTGAATCGGCAATCTCTTCTTTCTCTCCCTTCCTCCTCCATCTGCTTTGGGAGGCTAGCAGTCTACCCCTTTCAAAACTATCCCACTTGGGTGTCTCCTGAGTAACCTCAATGCTCTCTGCGTCCATTCAAAGATCCATCCTGAGAGGCTTATTTTTTACTGTAATACCACTTGGCCTCAATACAAATTGGACAATGGCTCCCAATAGCCCAAAAACGGCACTTTCAATTTCAATATACTTAGCAACTTAGACAACTTTTGGCATTGCAATGGGAAATAGTTTGAGATTCCTTATGTTCACCCTCCATAGCCGTCCTTCCCTCTGTCAGTCCTGCTCTACTTTCCAAATTCTCCTCCCTCACTCCCAAACCCAACTCTCCCCATCACCCACCCCACAGCCCCAGCTGACAACTCTTCTTTGACCCGGCTGATTTTTCTCCTCCTCCGCTGCATCATAATCCTCCACCGTAAGTGCCTGCTCTGGCCCTACCTCTCTCCCCACTCCAGCCTCCCTGCTTCTAACTCTAAGTCCTGCCCGTCTCCCCATCTCCACCACTTACCCATTCTCAAATGCAACATGCCCAGCAACCAGCTCCCTCTCTTTCCCTCTGAGAGGTGGCAGGGGCCAAAGGGATCATCCGTGTCCACATCCCTTTCTCCCTCTCCGATGTCTTCCAAATTAGAAAAGCCTCAAGTTCTTCTCCTCCAATCCCAATACTTATATCAAAGAATTTAAGTATCTCACCCTGTCTTATAAATTCACTTGGCATAACCTCTGTATTATCCTCTCTTCTCCCCTCCTCCCAAAAAAGGAAAAATGTGGCTCACAGCCCAGGCACATGCTGACAATCTTCATCAGCAAAATCCTACTCAGCCGGTAAAAGCTTCTGCTGTCCCCCAGGAAAAGCCTTTATGGGGTTACCAACCCATAGACCCCGGCCAAGCACCCTGTAACCATATAATTATTAGCCTTATTGCAGGCCTTAACAAAGCTGCCCATAGGCCATAAATTTTAAGTATCTCAAAGAAACTTTCCAAAAAGCAGATGAAAATCCTGCCCAATTCCTTTCCTGCCTTACAGAGACTCTCCAAAAATCTGCTTGTGTGAACTCTGCCTCCCAAAAAGAAACTACTGTTCTTAATATTCATTTTATCTCCCAATCTGCGCCCAACATCCACACAAACTTAAAAAGCTAAAAATGCGCCTCAAACCCCACAACAAAACCTCCTTAACCTGGCTTTCGAAGTCTTCAGTAACAGTGATAGGTAAATTAGATGAAGCCCAAAGAGATCATGCTAAATACCAGAGCTTCCAGCTGTGATAATTTGTCAGCCTAGCCATAGTGTTCAAGGGCACAAAAAACCCAATAGCAGTGGCCCTCCCAGACCTCGTTTTGAGAGCTACAAAGAAGGCCAAAGGGCATGGGCATCTCCTAACCCACAAGTGCTAAAAATCCCTTGTCCAGCCTGCCAGCAGACAGGCCAGTGGAAGTCTAACTGTCCTCTTCAGGGACTGTGTTAGAGGGACTTCCTAGGGGCTCTGTTTCGAGTGCAGGACTTCTCTGGTTTTCTGCCTCCGGCCAGCTAGGTGTTTTGTCTCTGGTTTTCCCACTTCTGGCCAGCTAGGGGCTTTTTCTCTGGTTTTCCCCACTCTGGCTCTTGGAGGCAGAGGCTCCATTACTCAAGATTGTAAGTCAGTAACCAATTGATTAAAGGATTCAAAGATCAATTAATCCAGAGGAAGTTTGAAAAAACCCTCTCATTGGATAAGAACACAAATGGGGAGGGAGTAACTCAGGGAAAAAGCTCTCGCCACCCCCAGCCTGGAGCAGCACCCCCTCCAGGTCCCCTTCCATGGGTGTGGAAGCTGTCCTGTCACTCTGCCTAATAAACTGCACTACCACACACTCTTTTGGTCTCTGAGTTCTATCTGAGCCATAGCATTCCAAAAGAAAGAAAGAAAGGCCCCCTTTACCATTCTTCAGACTTAGGGAGGCAAGAACCTGCAGCAAGGCCAGTTATATCTGTTGGTGAGCCAGCCAGGATCATCAGATTTAAGCAGTGAGTCACTCAGGATCCCTTTCACTTGCTAATCTATCCTTTTTCTTCTAAATTTGTTAAGGAGGTAACTCACTGTGCACCTGTTGACTAGTTAAAAGCAATTAGTATGGCCACTGGACTAAAAGACATAGGTGTCAGGCTTTCTGGAAACGGCTCTTTAACAACCCCTGGCTATTCAAAACTGGGAGGGTTGGTTTGCCTGGAACCAGCTTTCCTCCTTTTCTGCTCTGTCTTTCTCTGGGCCACACTGAGGTTCAGTTAGGCGCAACAAGCAATGTTCCCAAATACCCAGTTGGACCTGGCTGAGGTTACAGCGTTGCCTACATCCCCTAAGAGACAGCCGCCTATGAGAATGCCACTCAGCCTTTCAGACCCTGAACTCCTGGGTCCAGATATCCATGAGGAAAACTTCTTCCAGGCTCTTTCCTCTAAAATATTTCCTACACATGAGGTCATTACCCTTCTTGATAGGACCTTGAGGCCCTTGGGTGGCAGTCCAGAAACAGCTGCCCATGGTGCCCTCAGGCATATACGTATGAGGACCTCCTACCATTTAAACACACAAGACCAGTTCCCTTAGTCTGCTACGCTAGGCTATGTCCTCACTGAGCTAAGGTCTATCAGTGGCTATTGGAGGCTATAGGATATTTTGTTTTCTGTCACTCACAATTTTCATCTTTGGATCTTGATGAATCCAATGACAGAAAAAATATCCAATTTACATCATTGGATCTTGGCACCATTTACATGTAAATATAAATCCAGTTTATATCACTGGATCTTGGCACCAACTGAATGGTGCCAAGATCCAATGATGTACAATTTGTCATGCCTAGGATCAGCCCTCCCTACAGCAGAACTTCTCCATCTAGAGCACTATAGTCAGACCTGGTCTGGGACTTAAATAGTTAATTACAGGGCCCACAGCAACAGCGCATACTCCTATGATGGAAAGTGGGGAGAAAAGGCTCTGGTCTGAAGGGCATTGTCCTGGCCTTGGCCCTGAGGCCAGCCATTACCTTCTTTAAGATTGTTATGTTGAGAGACCCTTCAAGAAATTTATTCTCCTGGGGCAGTTTTACAGTCAGGCCTATGTTAATTAGACACTTGCTAGGGAATATAAATGGTGCCCATTGCCCAAGCCTTGCTAGCCTAGTTCTTCAAGGACACAGCAGTACAGGGCCACTGTACCCAGCAGTCCCTGTGTCCCATAAGGTAGCCAAAAAGGATATTAGACAGTGAGGACATGCCCATTGTGCCAGTAAGCACGATTAAACTCAGCAAATGGGAAATGCCCAAGATATGATCATGCATCCAGGGCCCAAGTAAAACTATAAAGTGCTGTACAACTGACAGACACCCCAGAGATGGCAGTTGCAAAAAATAACCAGCGCTGTGGGCTTCTTAGTGTTCAACGTCAGATGGGTGCTACTCTTCCCAAGGCAGAAATCACCCCTCAAGTGTATCCTGGAAAATGGGGACCAATTTGACCCACTATCTTTGAAGAAGCAGCTTATTTTCTCCCGTAGCACAGCATGGCTGCAATACCCTTTTAAGGGTGGAGAATCCTGGGCACCTGAGGGATGTATAAATTTTAACACCCTTCTACAATTAGACCTTTTCTGTAGAAGGGAAGGTAAATGAATTCAGGTCCCCTGTGGGCACCTTTTTTTAAACTCTAAGGGATAATACTCAGCGCTTATAACTTACGCCCTAATAGCTGCTCCCTGGAACTACCCCCATACCCAGGACTCCCTGTGCCTCCTCCCTCCACCAATACTGATCAACTCTCCCCAACTTCCATGACCCAAGAGTAGTCAGGGAAAGCCGAAACATCCAAGGCACCGCAGGATACCGGGATGCCCCAACCCTGCCTTCTACGGACTGTAGGAGAAGAATTTGGCCCAAAGAAAGTACATGCTGTCTTTTCACTTTCTGACTGAAAGCAAATCAAGGTGGACTTTGGAATATTTTTACATGACTCCGACAAGTTCATAGATGTTCTGCAGGGCCTGAGCCAATCCTTTGAACTAAATGGGAAATACATCATGTTACTGCTTAGTCAGACTTGAACCAGTAATGAGAGATAGGCTTCTCTAACAGCAGTTCAAGAGTTTAGGAACACTTCGCACCTGAGTCACGTAAATGACTAGATTACACCAAAGGAAAAGGATAGATTTCCTACGCTTTGGCAGGCAGTCCTAGTGTGGACCCTCACTGGGACCCTCGCTCAGAACACGGGGACTGGAACTGTAGGCACCTATTGACCTGCATACTTGAGGGATTAAGATGGACCAGGAAGAAGCCCGTGAACTACGCAATGTTATCCACCATAACCCAGGGAAAGAAGAAAACCCAACAGCCTTCCTTGAGTGGTTATGGGAGGCCTTAAGAAAATATACCTCCCTGTCACCAGACTCCATAGAGAATCAGCTAATAGTAAAAGACAAATTTATCATGCAGTCAGCAGTGGACATTAGAAGAAGTCTCCAAAAGCTGGCCCTGGGGCCAGAACAAAGTCTAGAATCATGACTAAATCTAGCAACCTCGTGTTTTATAATAGAGATCAGGAGGAACAGCCTGAAAGGAACAGGAGGGACAAGAAAAAGGCCACAGCCTCAGTCCTGGCCCTCAGGCAGGCTCACCTAAGAGACTCCGAAAGGGGAAAGGCTTGGGTTAGCCGGCAGTCTGCCCGAGCTTGCTACCACTGCAGCCTACCGGGACACTTTAACAAAGATTGTTCCCAGAGGAACGGACCACCTTCTCATCCTTGCCCACTGTGCCAAAGGGATCCTTGGAAAGCACACTGTCCCAGAGGATGAAGGTTCCCAGGGCCTGAGGTGGCTAACCAGATGACCCAATAGCAGGACTGAGGGTGCCCCGGACAAGCACCAGCACCAGCCATCACCATTCACCGAGCCCAGGGTGAAGCTGGCCATAGAGGGCCAGGGGGTTGACCTTCTCCTGGACACTGGCCCAGCCTGCTCAGTTTTCCTCTCCTGTCTTGGACAGTTGTCCTCTAAGTCTGTAACTATCCGAGGAGTCCTAGGACAAGCAGTCTCCGGATACTTCTGCCAGCCCCTAAGCTGTAACTGGGGAGATGTGCTCTTACCTGAACCCCAATGTTAACCTTGTCTCTCCAAACCAAGAACTCCCTGTCCCTGCTACATTATGTGCTCACTCAAAAAGAGCAATACAGTTCATTCCCTTATGAGTAGCCCTTAAAGTCCCAACTGGTGTCAGGTTAAAAGCAGAAAGCCTAAAAACCTCATTAGCTCATTTCCTATCATTCTCCCAAAACTTCCAATTGTCACCAAAAAAAAAAAAAAAAAAAAAAAAAAAAGTCTGTCCTTCCTCTTTTTAAAATAAACAATGCTGTTTCTACTTCAATAAATCTGGGTTAGTACAAAATGCTATCAAACTCAAAAACCAAGCACAAAAACGTAAAGACAGTTCACCTGGCCCCAGTCATTCCATTACTACTGGGCACCCCGGCTACTGCCCTCTGGGGTCCTGCCGTAAGCCTTTTCCTCCTTCTAGCATTGGGCCCCTGCCTCTTACAACTCCTCACCGAGTTTTCACAGAACCGTATTACAGCTTTCACCCGTGTATCAATACAAAATACAACGCTGCTCCAAAAACACCAAGAGCTCCAGGAACAACCACCCCGACTGCCTAGGCCCCTCCAAACGGCGCCCCTATCCAGCAAAAAGCAGTCAAATAACCACAGTGCCCCTCTTCTCTTACCTATAAAAAGGCTGGAATGGTAGGACAAGCTGCCTCGGAAAACTCCCTTTGAGCAAGCGAACCCCTCCCACCCCTCCGATGGCTCTGCAGCTGCATTCCCAAACTCCGAACTAGGTGCTACAATTAAGCGAAGCCTCATTTCAGCCATCTGGGAAGCTGGGGAAGGACAGGGAAAACAAATGTTATCTATACTTGTAAATTCCTGTTTTACACAAACCTGTAAAATCCTGTTTTGTTAAAACTGCCGCCACTAAAGTCACAGGATATGTATTGTAAGTCTGTCACAAGTTAACAAACTCTCTCTCTGCCTGTTACAAGCTAATAAATTATCTCAGTCCCAAAACTCCCTTATGTCCCTCTAACCCCATATAAACCCCTGGTTTTGTAAGCTCGGCACTGCCTCCTCTATGGTTATGTGGCAGCCTGGCAGGTGAATACAACTTGCTTGCCTGACTTTGGGTCTCTTCTCCTTTCTCTCAGCTAACCTTACAGTTATGACTAAGGAATCTTGGGGTAGGTAGAGCAATGAATGAAAGTAGGAAGCAGGGAGTCCATATTCAGATTAAATAACTCAAAAATGCCGGAAATCTCCAGGTCTGATAAAGCTGTTCAGCAGAATGAGGCAAACCATTACTTTTTATCTTTCTAGAGTTCTTGTATTTCCAAGAGGCTGGATTACTGTGGAAGCACAATGGGAAACTCTGGTGGGCAGGCTCAGACCTGGAAGATTTTTAAATCACCATGATTCATTTTCTTTCCCCTAGAGAGAGATGGTCATCACAGGCAGAAGAAAGACTTCTTTCCTTAACCTGCTTTTAAATAATCCCACGGGGTGAGGGTGGATATCAAGTGGTGTCTCTACCCGTGCTACTGTTTGGCAGAGGTAACTGTTTATCAGGATCGTCTCAGGATCATCCACCGCGCAAACCTTACATATGTAACCCAGCTGATTGACGCAGTTCTCTGTCTTCCTGGCCAGTCTCTATGGACAACCATCGGTGTGAGTGGCTATTGGGCGGCTGAGTGTTATTGAGTCGGCAAAAAGCATTAAAACCAGCCTAAGATTCCTTCACCCACTGGGGAGGCCTCAACAGATGAGCACAGTTTTCACTCTGAGCTTTGAGACTCCTTCAGCCTCATCATTAGAGACAGCCCTGAAAGGAATAATGCTTTATTCAAAGAAAGCTACCCTTTACATAAAACATAATTTACTCCTCCTGTTTCCCTTGAGCCGTTTTCCCCCCATCACGTAATTTTTGACCTTGTACAATTTGGCAAAAGCATTGTGAGCAAGGCTATAGCTTGATCTGGAGGAGACATAAAGTGACATGTGAAAAGTGGGTCTAAATACATGTCTGTCTGACAGGGCGTGTTTAGGATAAAAGGTTGCTGCTTTTCCACAACTTGTTTTTCAGGCATTTTCTGAGGCGAACTTGTCAAACTGACTGGAAAAGCCACGAAGAAGCTGTTTGGCTAATTTTTTTTTAAAGACATAAATAAGTCAAATAAAAGTAAATTTAGAAGCAATAAAACAAAGACAGTGTTGCTTACTTGGGTCCATGGTTCTCTTGAAATATACAAAGCCTAGTTTTTACCTATAGCCCAAGTACTGGAGACAAGGGTCCCACAGGAACTTATTTTAGAAATTCACAGGTATGCTTTTGTGTTATTGCATATAACGCATGAGAGGAAGATGGGTAAGATTTGCCTCTGTTCTCCTCAGGAACAGAGGAGGGCACCTGGCTCCCCTCAAGCCTCATCACTCAGGTTTAAACGGGTTTGACTCAGGGTATTCCAAAGTGACGGGAGAAGATGCTAGCTACATGTCGGTCGTTTCCCATTCTCTTCAGGGGGGAATCTCCCAGTGCCAATCTCTGAAAAGGCTGTAAGGCTCTGAAACAGATCTCCCCAGAAATCTCACCTAGAAGGATAGTAAGATATGCTATTTATCCCTTCCTGGATCTCTCTTTTCTAGCTGAGTTTCAGCCATCTGGGTATTGTACCTCTTGCTTCATAGTGCCCTGATTTGTATGTTTGTTCTTTCTCGCACCCCTGAACAAATTGTCTCAGGGCGTTCTGGAAGCACCATATTATGTTAAAGTGTAAGTATCTTCAGTGATTTTCCTTTCAATGTGTTTTCTTTAATGAATAAATGCACAAGTAGCAGTAGTACTATAAAAAACATGTAGAGGTGAAGTAAGAGATACTGTATGTTCTGGAGATTACAGCAAACTAAGAACGCTTTTCAATAACACCAGTGCTTCCTCTATCTTTCTTTCACATCTTAGGAAACAGAGAATGAAACACATACATTCATTGACGGGAAGGAAGGAAGGAAAGAAGGAAGACTCGCTCTGCCTACAACGGCGTTTTTCCCTATAGGAAAGGTCTTATCTCAGACACAGCATTTAAACTGAGGATGAGGAGAATCCAAGGACAGAAACTACAATCAATTCCAAACCCCTTATGTTAGAAAGAAAAAGTCCAAAACTCAGGGAGGCAAGACCCAAAGTCAGGGGCAGTAGAACTGTAATGAAGTGCCAGACCTCCTTACCTGCAGATGAAGGTTCTTCCTGTCACACTGTGCTTCGTAATGCTTGATTTAAATCTGTAGGAGACACAGCAACATCACGGAACTCAGTAACTCAGGATCTTCAGTTGGGAAAGCCAGGGTTTGAAATTCAGGCCAGCCACTGGGCAGATCGCTCAATCTCTTTAAAGTCTTGCAGCTCTAAAGAAGGTTCAGAAACCAGCCAACATCAGCATCACCTGCTGACTTGTTAGAACTACAGACTTCTAGGACCCACCAAAAATCAACCTAACAATGTTCCCAGGTGAGTATGCATAACATTTGAGAAACACAACTTAGAATCAGTGATTTTTAATCTTTGATGCTCTTCAGAATGATCTGGCAAGCCTTAAACATTACTGATGTCCTGGCCTCACCCTCAGCAGTGAATGATGCTTGGTCATCAGCTACAACCCATTTTAAGGGGTAATCAGGTGATTTTAATCATACAAGTAATAGGAAGATACAGAGGCACCACAGGGCACTAGCAGAATGTCTGCTCTCCCCTTCCATAAGGTTCCTTCAACGATTACAGGAGATAATGCTGATAAAGCACATGGTACATACCTAGCCCAGACTATGTACCCAAAAATGTTAATTTCTCTTTGTTCTACTCTTCCTTTTCTTCTCTTTCTGCTTATTGTTCTTTATAATTAAACCAAGTTGCTTACTTTAGATATGTCCATTGTTTTTGCTTTGGTTTGATTTTTGTCATTCATTCATTCAAAAAGATTTTCTGAATGAATAAAATTTAATGAATGCATAGAATATGCCTGGCACTGTTTTATGCTTGGTGAAACAAGAGTGAACCCTCATCTAACATAAGCTCTGCAAGCACAGGGACTCTCTGTTGCTATCCCTGTTACACACCCAGCTCTAAGTCCAGCGACTGTTTCATGGTAGAAAGCAAAACAAATTAATGTTGAAATATATATCCCCCTCCAAAACGAAAAGTATATTGTAGTCACCTATTTGAGGAGGGGGACAAAGCCTAAACACAAAACACAAGCTTCTCGTTTTAATATCTAGAATAAAGGAATAGTTGAATGATGTCTTCAGTTGTTTTTTTTCAATTTTGAAAATCTATTACACCCTCCTTGAAACTCATAATAGATAATGATGTTTCTTATTCTACAATCATCACAGTAAATCATATTCGAAGCATTTGTGTAAGAAACAAAAACAAATGGAGGCCTAGCCCTCTGTGGTCAGAGATACCGACCTTGACATCCACGGCGCCTGGGCCCAGCCAGGCCTCGACCTCCGCCCTGTGGATGTGAGAAGCACACAGTAAAGATACATGAAAGACTGCTTCAGGGCTGTTACGATCAAGGGTTTATATTTTAATACATCTATGCTTTTGTCTGCCTGGAAGATTATTATTCGTAGTTTCTAATTGCTCCATTTCTGGATCAGTTCGTAAATACACATCATAAGAACATTTTCAAAAGCTCTGTCACAGGATTGTCTCTATTTTTTGTGCTTTTAAATGTAAAAGCCCCCAAAAGAATTGGCGGCAACTCAAAATAATGATTATGTAAATGAAAAAAAAAAAAAAAGTCCTGCTTTTAAACCAAAGAAAGGCGAAGCTATTTAAAGCAAGGACCACTCCTCCCTCTATCAGAGAGGAACGGCAGCCCCCTTCTTCCGAGAGCACCACTCTCTTCTCAATTCTGGGGGATATTCCTTCCAGAAAACACCAACTGCAAAGTTCTAGTGGAGTGAAGGGCCAGTTACCAGTCTATACATTCACTCTTTATCATCAAACTCAAACCATTCTCAGTTTTCTGGCGATTGTGTCAGGCCAATGAATGTCTGTTTCATCTTTTGTGGTTGAATATATATTCTTGTTGGAAGAAGAAAAAAAAAAAAAGCCCTCTAGATATTACAATACACACACACAGAGGAAGAAAAAAAATTCTATCTCCATTGAATTTAACAATCAGCAGGGCCCAAATTACCTCTTATTAACATTTATTTTACAAAAGAGGCAGGGTATAATTTGGTGAGAGATTCGGATTTGGAGAGGAGCTATAATCAGCCTCCTGAAGTGCTCTGCCTAAGGACATGGCTGCGATTTTTTGTAATTATATTTCTCTGCCCCACCCCCTCCCCAGTCTGGAGAGTCTTTCACTCCTATCTCTGGCGCCTGCGTTTCTCCCTCCCCCTTGTTCTCCTTCTTTCTCTCCTCCCCAGCTCCCCTTCTCTCCTCCCCAGCCCCCTTTCTCTCCTCCCCAGCCCCCCTTTTCTCTTGAAGCCTCTTTTGAATAATGCAGCCTCTTTCAATAGCCCAGGCAGGCCTGAAGATTAGGAAGCCCGGTGGTGGAGATGGGGCCTGCTTAATAGGAGCAGGAGGCCTCACTCTCCTGGCGAACAAGGCTCTGGGAACCAGTCCAACTGCAGAGAGCATGTGTTGGGAACCCTGAATAGGCAAACAGCAGGCCGCCCCATATGTCAGCCTGTGCCACAAAGACTCCTCTGCATATCTACCATGACAAACAGGATTACCGAAGACAATTAATCTGGCACGCTTTATCAAAATCAAGCACTGACCCCGACCTCTCCTCTCGCTGTGAGGCAGATGCCACGCTCCGATTCAACAGACCTCGAGTGTTCCCTTTTTCACTACTGAAAAGAAGCCAAGGCCTGAATAAGGCTGGCAGGGACTAATTGCAACGACTGTGTGACGGTGACAGTCCTAATCGAATAGGACGAAGTCTACCTTTTCTCTGACTTTTAATGGAGAGGCTAGCCACAGCTCCTTGTCTACCCCAGAAAGAAAAAGAAGTGCATCTATTTTATCTGTCATGTCTGGCACCTGCAGCTTGTTGGGGGTGGGGGAAAGGGGCAGAGATTCAGGTAGCTTCTATTCAGCCGTGCTTTGCCTCGTATTTGGGAGTTCAATTCTAGTGGAAGAAGGTCTTCCAGTGGCTGAAGAACAGTGGTTTTTATGATGTAGTTAATCCTTCCTCGGTACTTTATGGGAAAGGTAATAAAGCTGCAAAAAGGAGCCCAGCCTCCAGAATTGACAAAACCTCCAACTGTGACTCCATTGAGTCAATTCCTGTAATTTAATCCAATTTCTCTGTTTCTCCATCTGCACTTTTTTTAGGACCCTGGTAAGAGGAACCTTAGATGAATGTCTGTTCAGAATATGTACAACGTGCTTAGATTGATTTAGAAATGAGAACCCTTTGTAGAAAGAAAATATTCGTAATTTTTCTTGAAGGTTTTAAGGTTTCAGAGGGATCAACGAGAAAAGGGAGGCCTTAGCTAGACCTCATCCCACTGGGAAGATGCTGTGGGTGAGTATGTAGGTCAGTACATAGGGGAAATGTAGGCTTTTTCTTACTGTTGTTACCAATTCTTCCACGCATAAATAAGCCTAAATAGTCTGGGAGTAGAGGAACAGGAAGGAGAATATCTCTTATATTAGCTCATTTAACCTTGGTTACCCCTTGATTAGACATTTGGATAATGTCTCAGTTAAGACTCCAGAAGTCTTTCTATAAAAGTAAATAGGAAGCTACTGCATGAAATAATGTAGATTTCCTCAAAGAATCAGGCTCAGGCCACCTGCATCATGATCACCTAGAGAACTCATTAAAAATACAGACTGCTAGAGTCCACGTGAGACCTAAGGATTCGCACTCCCTTAGTGTAGGCTTGGAAACCATATTCCCTAGGTGACTCTTACACACTCCAACATGAGAACTGATGTTGCAGTTGAAAGAGAGCAGGGGGTGCCAGCTAGCAGACTTGGTTCTAGGTGTATTTCTCACTAAGCCTGATCTTGTCATCACGGCCAAGTCATTCTCTGCACTTCAGCTTCTCCATCAATGATGATGGCACTGGATCAAGATGTTCCTTGCCCAGTCTAGCTTTAAAACAACTTGTTTCTCTGGATCTGATTTACAGAAAATTCATTCCTTCCTGCCTTGGCAAATCATTTATGTCTTTCCCAGTTCTTTCTAGATTTTATCATGTAGATACAGTACAAGATTGTCAAGAAAGTACTTGAGTTCCAGGTTGTGTAATTCTGTCTGAGGACACAGATTAAATATATATGTTATAATTACATATATATATATATAAAATATAAATGTTATAATTAGATATATAATTATATAAATATAATTATATATAAATTATAAATATAATTGTATATTTAATCATATAAATAGTAAATATATTACTTATAAAATGGAGTGATATTATGAAGCTCAATTATCAGGAGAAGGCAGAGTTTGCTGTTAAAGTGTATGTGAGTAAAGTCAGCACTGGGAAGTCATGCTTGTATTTGATCGACTCAAAAAAATTGAGTATGTACAACATTTTACTAAAAGGCATGGGAGTCTGGGTAACAAAGCGTGTGGAAATTGTCCTTACCTGAATCGCTATTACATGAGGCCCACCTGAGATTTACAAAGTCAGGGTGGTTTTCAATGTCTGGCTCATTGCAGGAGCCTGACTCTAGAGCATACTGTAAGTACAGACACTGTCTTGCAGGACACTCTCTGCAAGACAGGACTGCTCTCTGGATGGGTATCCAATATAGGGTTACACAGAATCCTTATACTTACATATTAATCTTCTCTGGACACAGAATTCTCTCTTAAAACCATGAAAATCTGGCTTGTTCATTTATGTTGCAAATTATTTGCTATTAAATTAGTAATTAGTTTAGGGATTTATGAAGTCCAAGATCAGTAAGATTGTCTCCAAACGATGTTAAGCACCTAATAAAAGCAAAGCTCTTAAGATACAGAGAAGCATTTCTAGAAAAATGGTGCATATGTGAAGTAAAATGAATAAGGGAATTAAGAATACTATTTGTACTGGCAAGAAAAATCAAGAAATCAAGCATTTTTAAAAAAATAGATTTCAATTTAGAAGGAAATAATATATATTTGTTTCTTCTAATAAGATGTAAAACCAGATTCCTTTGACTCTCATGTGTATATAATATGTATGTATAATATACATTATCTGCATATATGTTATAATGTATATATATGTGTATGTATAATATATATTATGTATATATGTATTATGTGTATATTATATGTACATATTATATTGTGTATATATACATATATTTCAGACTCAAGAGAGGATTTGAGTGTAATAATAGGTATATAAGGCATAATGTTCTTGGGCAATAAAAATTTGGTCAGCAAGCACTTAACTGGACAGTTTCGGCCTCTAAAACTATTTTCCATTCCTGCCTTCCAGCTTTACTAAACAATCCTGGTATTTTCATGATGTAAGGAGACCCTACTCTCCAGACCTAAGTGTACACACATGGATGGGGTAGTCATGCGCTGGTTGTTAAAATGATGCTGGGCAAAGCCCATTTTGTAGCACTGTGGGACTGATATCAAACGCAACCCTGTTCTCATTTTGTGGGGAGAAGCTCAGGCTGGCGTTTTAGGCAGGCAAGTTCCAGATGTAGGGAATCACTCTATTGTGTCAGTAACTGTTACAAGCTTCCTGTCTTGGGGTGAAAATAGCTTACTGCTGATAAGCAAGAGGTGATTGTCCTTGATACACCAGCTGCCAGAGGCCCAGCTTGCTGGGGTCAGGTACACACTAACCCTTCAGTGCAACTCCCACAGCTGGACAACTTTGCAGGTGCTGGTGTTCTTTACCCACAAATCGATGACCCTGCCCAGGCAGGGTTTCATTTAAGTGTCTCAGCAAAAAATGCACCCAAGAATAAAGACCCCTTGCAACATCCAAAACACCTCAGAGTAACCCGAGACCACTCCAACTACTGAACATTAGCCCTACCCTGTATAGCTTTCCTCTCTTGAATCTTTAAATGGTGAAAACACCCGCATGAGTGCGGAGATAAACTCCTGCTTTGATAATTCACTGTCAGAAGTATTCAGCAGACTTTAGTGGGAGGGAAGTAGGAATGGTCTTCTCAAGTGCTGCAGTACAAAAACTCAAGATTTTTTGGCAGGCTTTGCGTTTTCCTTGTCATATTATATATTGCAGAAGTGCAATTCAGGATCAGTACAGATCAGCTCAGAGGACATGGGAAGCTGTGGGTTGCATCAGCAGCACGTGGGCTAAACAGAAGGTGGCAGCATTTTAACATTGCTGGGCACATGCACACAATGGCACATGCGCAGACGCCATTGCATGATCATTGGCTTACTGTCTGAATCCCTGACAGAGTGTTACAGCTTCACGCTTATGGCAACGAGGAAGCCGAATACAGAGTGATGAGAGATTTGTGTGGATATGATAGCACTGGACGTTCCAGGCTCCACTGGCAAAACATACAGCAAATAGGAAACCAAGGGGTGAGCTGAAAATATCAACGGTACTGTCAGAGAGCTTCTTATTTTCTATTCCTTGTTAAAACCTCAACGTGAAAGGCATAAATGCATCAAAATTAAGCCTAGAAGGGAACAGGCAGTTTCAATTTTTTTTCAGCTTCCAAAAAACTCTATGAAATAAATTGATCACTGGGAAAACCTTGCACTGTGAGTAACAGCATTGTGGTCCAGTGTAGGCTCCATTTCAAAAGAGGCTGTGAATCCTTCCGTGTAGTGCTAAAATCCCTGTGCTAACTGCCACTACTGGCTAGCTTATGCCCCTAGGAGAAATCTCCGATCCTGTTTATTTTTCAGCTGAAATAATAAGTGTACCTTCCTGGTAGGGTTGTAATGATTCGTGAGGTCATGTACATAAATCATATTGCCTGGTTCATTCTAGCTGCTCAATAAATGCTATCTTTGTAATCATTACTGTTATTCAGTTTTACTGTTTTAAAAAAATATTGCATATCGTATTTAATATTATTCTTACAGCAATTCTGAGTATTAGGCAAGAAAAGAGTTCCTATTGTCACTTTACAATTAGGGTAGTAAGTGCTGGTTAAGTGACCAGCCAAGCTACAAGCCTGGTCACTTCATCAGGGAGACAGATAACTGGAAAGTTCTTTCCAGTTCTAATATCTGCAACTCTGATGTTTAGTTTAACTTACAGCATAGTAAGCAGAGATCCAGAGGGAAATTAATTGCATTTTTATCTTAGCAGTGATTTGCTACAAATGAAAACAGTGCCCGTTTGCTGTGGGCACACAGAGTGCTTATGCCTCATGAAAAGTAAAAGAAATATTGGAACACAGGGCTCTTGTGAAACCCAACCAATGACAAAAATCAATTCAAAATGTGAGCACTTCACAAAAGAAACACTGCTTAATTTTATACACAGCCAGGCACTTGACTGTGTATTATAGTTAACCATAGTCTCCATCTATTAGCTCCTTATCTGTGAGAGTGCTTCTCTTGAAATTAATCTGCCCTAAATTTATCATACATGTTCTGGAATGAATCTGATTGTCAATAACACTATTTAAAAGAATGACCTTCTAGAGGGAACAAGCAAACATTAGTGAAAGCCATTCAACTAACACTACTTGCTAAGAAGTGGGGTGTTTTATTTATGGCTGCTGTTTTGATAAAATGTCTGAAACCTCACAATTGTCTCCTGTGAAAAACTGCTGCATTTAGGATTTTTTTAAACAGTACTTTTGTACAATTACACCAAACATGAGAAATCAGGCTTCATGTATGACCTCAGCTATCATTAAGTTCCCTGTGAAAGTGGCATTGCATCATCCAGATGCATTTTAATTGCCACATCTAATGCAATGCTATAGCTGTATGTTACAGTTTTAAATTAAGCCTTTTTGTTATAATGGCAACATCTGCCAGAGTGCTAATAATTTAGGTGTAGAGAAAAATCTGTCATTGTAAGATTGTCAAAATAGAAGATAAAATGGGTTTGGTGAGAAAGGTCCTTCTTTTTCAACTACTCTCCTATTCATGACAAACATCCCTCCTCTCTTGTCACTAGACCTTTGATATTAAACAAGTTTATGCCCTAAGATTTCTACAAATCCTGAAATTCATCACTACGGCAGAATCACACATCTTATAGTGAGTCAATGATGACTAATGTAGCAGAGGCATTTACTGGTCATTGAATATCAATGTGTTCCCTCCACTTGTCCTGACACTTTTAAGTTAGGCTGGATAGTGTGAATACATTATCTGGCTGATGGCTATGATTGGAAGTGATGTGTCTCTCTGATGGACTGAACCACTAAAGAACTACATTGAAACTCTCTTGCTTTCTCTTTTATTGTCATGGAGAAAGGGATCATGAAATCACAGGAGGAAAAATAACTTAGATCTCTGAGCCACTGAAAATAAATTCCTTGCAGAACCACTGACCCTACAATAAATATTATGTGAGTGAAAAATAAACTTTTATGCCTGTCACTGCTTCAGAGCTAGCCTATCCTGACTAATTCAACTACCATAATAAAAACTATCTGATGCAACATTTCATAATAAACAGCATAAATTCATAAACCTGTTTGTGAGAACACTCCTCTGTGTCTACTGATGCCATTGCAACAAAGTAGAAATGTGAGGAGTAGCCAGGTCTCTACCAGATCTGATTCCACGTGTGGAGAAAATTTTGATGTGATTTAACTCTGTGTCCTACCCAAATCTCATCTCGAATTGTAATCCCCAGGTGTCAAGTGAGGGACCTGGTGGGCAGTGATTGGATCTTCCTGGTGTTTTTCCCTCTCGCTGTGCTCCTGATAGTGAGTTTGTTCTCCTAAGATCTGATGGTTTAAAAGTGTGTGGCAGTTCCCTCACCACCTCCTGCTGCCATGTAAGACGTGCTTTTCTTCCTCTTTGCCTTTCATCATGATTGTAAGTTTCCTCAGGCCTCCCAAGCCATGTAGAACTGTGTGCCAATTAAATCTCTTTTCTTGATGAATTAAGCAGTCTCAGGTGGTTCATCATAGCAACGTGAAAATGAACTAATACAATTTGGACAATAAATCTCAATTCTATGCATGTTTTGCAAACTACATGATATAAACCCACTTTCTATTATACTTCTCCCACAGTCATTGAGAATCACTGTTATAGATTATCTGGAGGACTATTACTTTAAATTCAGAGGAAAAAAAAATAAAGAAAACAGCCCTGAGAATTGGGACATTAAACAGCCACGAGAAGTGGGAAATTAGCAGTCAACAAGGCTTATTCATTTCTGAATAAATTTTTTGCATCAGACTTCTCATGCCTACACATTCAGAAAACTTCTTCTGAATCACTGTGAATATATTTCTTAGACTTCAACCAATGCCCATTTGTGCTTGGAACGTATCTTGCTTATAATTCTAACCCAGATATAATCTAATATTAGATTATATATCAAATGCATTGGATTCTCTGTTCTTTCATTTCTTCCTTCCTATCACTCAAGGTCTCATCAAGGGACAGAAAATATACCTATTATTTAAACAGAAATTACACAATGCAAGAATTATTCACTGAGTATAAAGTGGCTTAAGAGATAACTGAAAACAGAAAAGAATACTAAGGTGTAGCAGAGATAGTATTGCAGGACACAGCCTCCACTTCTAGGGCTATGAAAAGAAAGGAAAAGTCTAAAATTACGACAAAATGGAAGCTTAGAAAAGACATTCTATGGAGTGGAAACTCAGCCTTCTGAGGAGGAGGAGGAGCTGCTTATCTTGTGCTGGTGTCTCTGAGCTAAGAGGAAAAGCTCCCAGGACTGGGACCCAGCCTTTTCCACTTCTGAGAAGAAGGCACTGGCTGGCTGTACTGCTGGAGAGTGAGGGTTGGTTTACAAGTGTTATAAAACGTGCAGTCTTGATTCAGCTGCTATTACAGCCAGGGAACTGCTTTACTGTTGAAGTGAAGAATCATAGCTGGGCTGACACAGGAACAGGATACAAGAAAGAAGAAGCACAGAGCCTCCAGGAAACAGACAGGACACAGCAAGCCTCTTCTCCTTCCTCTAGCAGTGTAGACACCCCTAGTGCCTCCTACTGAAAAAGTCTAACAGGAATCCAGATGCCCAAGTGGAAAAGTGGTTTTCATAATTCTCATTTTCAGAAAACAGAATATAGAAGAGTAGATTTGGTGCCAAGAAACTATCACTAAAAGTTAGCAGAAATTTTTCTTCAAAATTAATTTCCTGGTTTACTTTGGAAATAACTGTCTCTCAGTAATTGAAAAGAATTAAGTGATTCTGACAATTATGTTTTCTTCCTTATCCATAGACCAGCCCTATTAAAACTTTGCTAAATGCTTTATTTTAATTTGATTTTCTCTGTGTAGTAAAAATAGTAGTAGTACTGACAATCAATCCTGGTCTAAGAGTAAGAAAATCTAAGTTCTAATATTCCACATACTATTTATGTGATCACTGGAAAGCTATATAACATGCCTGAGATTTAATTACCTCTTCATGATGTTATTGAATTATAAAAATTTAATATAAAATAATAATTTCCGTTTGGTACTGTGACAGCCATAAAAATTCACCTTGTAGACCACTAACTACAGCTGTTATGCACTGAATTCCATTACAGCATTTGCATTGAGGCCACACGTTCCCTGGGCTGCCCCAAGCTATAAACAGTGTGCAACTAGCACAATGAAGTTGGTTTGTTCCCAGGAGACTCCTATGACAGCCTACTTGGTCCCAGCAGCTCCCCAACAGCCTGATTGGATTTTCCACAGAACACATGGCAATCTAGGACACTCGTACCTAACCTGCTTTTTTTTCTCCTTCACCTGGGATGAAGCTTGCATGGTGGTCTGATGTCTCTTCTCAAATGTCCATGGCTTCCTCTTTGTTTTCTCTCTCTGTCTTTTCCCTAATAAGGTCCTTGCATGTCTCTTCCCATCTTGGAATCTTCTTCGTAACATGATTTGTGTTTCTTAAAATGAGATTTACTAACCACCTTGGCCAGAATCATCTTTAGTTATCTTTTGAGACATACCTCTCCAGGACTGACATGAGAGGCCCCCAGTTAGGATTTTCTGAGGCTGGGGAAAGCTTTTTGAATTTTTACTAGTTCTCCAGGTTATTATTAATATAGATGTACAGTTTTACTGTCAAATGAACATATCTTTAAACACCATAATGATTTTACTCCACCCTTTTCTTGCTTGTGTGGTTTCTGACAGTAAGTCAGCTGTAACTCCTATCCTTTTCCCCGTTTAGTCTGTGTGATTTTCTTCCCCTAGGGCTTGGCTTTGCTTTTCTTTGTGTGTGTGTGTGTGTGTGTGTGTGTGTGTGTGTATTTGTTATTATTTTTCATTTTGAACATGATATATCTAGGTGTGTGGATTGTTTTGCTGTTGTTTAGTGTTCACCTGTTTGCTGTTTCCCAAGCTTCCTGAATCTATGGTTTGGAGATGGTCATTAACTTAATCCTTGACCAGTATTTCTTTCTTTCTTTTTTTATTTTTTTTTTTATTTTTTTTGAGATTGAGTCTCACTCTGTTACCCAGACTGGAGTGCAGTAGCACAATCTTGACTCACTGCAACCGCCACCTCCTGCGTTCAAGCTATTCTTGTGCCTCAGCCTCCCAAGTAGCTAGAATTACATGAGTGTGCCGCCATGCCTGACTACTTTTTGTATTTTTCGTATAGACAGGGTTTCGTTATGTTGGCCAGGCTGGTCTTGAACTCCTGATCTCAAGTGATCCACCCACCTCGGCCTCCCAAAGTGCTGGGATTACAGGCGTGAGCCACCGTGCCTAGCCACCATGGTTAATTCAAATTTTATTCTGCTCCATTCTTTTTTCCTTCTTTTGTTATTGCAATTATGTGTTGTAGCATTTGAAATAGTCCCAAAGATCATGGATGCTACATTTTCTTTTTTTCATTATTTTTTCTCTTTGCATTTCTGATTTAAAAGTTTCTATTTGACCTATCACCAACCTCAGTGATTATTTTCTCACCCATACTGAGTCTACTGATAAGCTCATTAGAGGCATTTTCCCTTTCAGTCACAGTATTTTGATTTCTACAATTTCTCTCTGATTCTTTGAGTCTTTGCTTACATCACCTATCTGTTCCTGCTTGTTGACCACTTTTTCCACCAAAGCCTTTAATATATCATAATTACTTTAAATTATTAGTCTAATTTCAAAAATCTGTGTCCTCAGTCTGATGATGATTACTTTATCTCCTCAGATTCTGTTTTTTTTCCTACCCTTTGGCATGTCTTATAATTTCACATCAAAAGCTGGATTTGTTTGTTTGATTTATTTATTTATTTGGTAATGGAGTCTGGCTCTGTCACCAAGGCTGGAGTGCAGTGGTGCAATCTTGACTGACAGCAGTTTCTGACTCGTGGGTTTCAGCAATTCTTGTGCCTCCACTTCCTGCGTAGCTGGGATTACAGGCACTCACCACCACACCTAGCTAACTTTTGTATTTTCAGTAGAGATGGGGTTTCACCATGTTGGTCAGGCTACTCTTCAACTCCTGACCTCAGGTGATCCACCCGCCTCAGCCTCCCAAAGTGCTGGGATTACAGGCGTGAGCTACCACACCCAGCCAAAAGCTGAATATGTTTTATCAAGTCGTAGGAACTAAATAAATAAGCTTTTTAGTTTGAGAATTTATGTTAATCTGGTTATGAGTTATGCTGTGTTTAGTGTTTGCTATAGCTATTGGTGCCAGAGTCTTCAAATTCCCCTAGTGTCCTTTTTTTGGTCACCTGTCTTTATTCTGGGCTTCCCTTGGTGCTCCTCCATAGAGAGAGTCTGACTTGCAGCTCTTTCAGTTTTAATCCATTTTATTAGACTGCAGTCCTGTTGCTAAGGCATAAAGAAGGGGGTGTATTCTATAATTGTGGCGTTAAATCTCTAACTTCCTGAGCCTGTGTCTCAGGGTTGTGACCTTCGCCGTCCTCTGCCTCTTACTACCATGCCTAGCTGCAGCGTTTTGCAGTGTTTTTGATCTACTGCTTTAAATTACTGACCTATTGACTTGATTTTGATTTATTTTCTTTTTTTTTGTTTTTTTGTTTGTTAGCTGAGACAAGAAGGTTGAAGGGGACTGGAATGTAAGAATTTTTTCCCCCACATGGAATAACTTTCTGACAAAATGATTTCTTCTGGACAATAGGCTTTTGTTATGGAGAAGACTCTGGGTGTATTTCATGGATGGTTACTTTATCCCTTACTTTCCGGAGTCGCACGGGATCTTTTCATGTATATTCCTGAAGATAAAGCTCATGCAAATATGGACCACCCACAAAACTGCAGTGCCCAGTCTAACATAACATTGGGCAATTTATCAGAGTTAACATTTAGTATTCTTACCAATTTAAGCTCCAGCTGCTTCTGCTCCAGGGAAGCCGATCTCAGGTGTCTCTCTGGCTCACTCTCTCTCTCTCCTTTATTTCAGGGTAGTGGTTTTCTAATGGGCCAAGTAATTGATTTTCAATTTATCCAGCTTTTTCTTGTTTTAATGATGAACATGATGACTTCTAGGACCTTTATATATCAAAGATGAAACCAGGAGTCATCCCTGGTTTCACAAATGAACGAATACGGATTGAGTATCTGCAACATACACACAAAATATCTGTAAGTGATGGACTCTATGTCTGCCTTCAACTTCATAGACAATATGAGATGCCACAACTCTCAAATTGCTTTGACCATCTTGTATCCTCAGATCCAAAATGTGCTTTTCCCACCAGCTCCCTGGTCTGATGACCTTGGAAAGAAGAACATCAAAACTCACGTGAAGACAAATCTCTGATGTGAAGAGAGCACTTGTTTTGAAGACACGTGCTTATGCAGCCCTAGAGAAGTTTCAGGGCTGGGCTTCTTTCTTATCTGAGATATAGCTTCTGAAACTGTCCCCAGCAGTCTGTGTAAATCTTAGCATGGTGTTTATTACATATGCATTTCTATCTTCCTACCAGTAAGTTCCTTGAAGAAAGAAACTTTCATTTTTATCTTCAGAGTATAGAAAATGCTCCCAAATAAAAGAAACTCCATGAGTATTCAGAGAATAAATCAATCCCAAGTTACTATTATCAGAAAGTTTCTATTTGTAAATAACTAAATATGGTTTGAACACATTTCCAGAACTAGCTCTTTTTAATGTAAATTCAAGAATAAGATAAATTCCAGGCCAGTAGCCTCCATAATTTAATGTAAAAATTAATAATTCAAAATGTGTGGGATACGAAATAATGGTGATCGGTATCCATGTCCTAACTAGAAACTTCTATTTAAGTTAAGGAATCTTCTTATCTCCTTGAAGACCATAGTTGTCAGAAATGTTTAATTGTCTTATTCTTCTTGGTACTCATTTTTGATTATGCAAATCTTCTGTATTTGTCATTCAATTATTAATTGTCTTCAATTAAGCATAGATTTATTGAGCCTAAATTAATAGTCAGAACTCTTGTAGTTGCTGATGATAAAATAAGGAAAAAAAAATGGTCTCTTGCTTTTCAAAATAACTCCAATAATGTAGGTACAAGGAGGCCACAGACGGGAGGTCATGCTATCACAGAAACAGCATCTTAGGAGAGGTGATGCTTTTTGACCTTTTAAAAAGTGTAAATAGTATTGAAGTAAAACATACAGACCTAAAAGTGCACAAATAATACTCGCACAGTTTAATGAATGCGTGTAGCAAAGTGAAAACCAGTAGAGCTGGCGCACAGAGTGAAAAACAGAATGTTTCACTATAGCCATACAAAACTCGCCTACCCTTTCCAATCACTTTCTTCCTCAAATTCACCGTTATTCTGGTTTTTTATCACAAATCAGTTTTGTCTCTTTTGAACTTTATATAAATAATAAATTTTTTTTAAGGTAAGTCTATACGGGTATAAGGTAGGGAAACAGGCCAGGTGTGGTGGCTCACACCTGTAATCCCAGCACTTTGGGAGGCTGAAGTGGGTGGACTGCCTAAGATCATGAGTTCAAGACCAGCCTGACCAACAGGATGAAACCCCATCTCAAAAAAAGAAGAAAAAAAGATAGGGAAACAAAATGGAGAAATTCCAAATAGAGGACGGGTCTGAACAAAGGCCTAGAGATTAGAAACACATTCTATCAAATGGTTTCATTTCAGCTCTGTGCCTGCTTTGGGTGTCTCCCAACATTTGCAAGCCAAGGTACTTCTTTGTAGAGAGCTCTCTGCTCTGTCATTCATTATCTTTGGAGACTTTGCTCTTAAAATGGAATTGAGGTGGTGATATTTTTTCCTTCTTTTCCCTGTTTGCCTTTTATATCCATTGTTTGTATTTCCTAACAACATTAATGTTTCCCATCTGTATCAGTCAGGGTTCTCTAGAGGAACAGAACTAATATATGCATATGTATTTTCCTATTTAAGAATATATGTATGTGTGTATACGTATCTACATGTTCCTATTTAAGAATATATATATATATATATATATATATATATATATATATATATATATAGAATACATATATATATATACATATAAAGGGGAATTTACTATTAACTCACATGTCACATGATCACAAGGTCCCACAACAGGCCGTCTGCAGGTTGAGGAGCAAGGAGAGCCAGTCTAAGTTCCAAAACTGAAGAACTTGGAGTCTGATGTTCGAGGGCAGGAAGCATCCAGCATGGGAGGAAGATGTAGGCTGGGAGGCTAGGCCAGTCTCTCTTTTCACATTTTTCTGCCTGCCTATATTCTAGCTGTGCTGGCAGCTGATTAGATTGTACCCACCCAAATTAAGGGTGGCTCTGCCTTTCCCAGCCCACTGACTCAAATGTTAATCTCCTTTGGCAACACTCTACAGACAAATCCAGGATCAATACTTTGGATCTTCCAGTTCAATCAAGCTGACACTCAATATTAATCATCACAAGTCCACCCCCATCAACTTGAATCCAAACATATCTCCTGAGCTCAAAAATAATCTTCAAATAAAGACAGTAATAGAGTCATAATTATGCCAAACATAATACAACCACCCTTCATACGACTGGAAACACACCAATCCCCAACCAAAATACCGTAACATGAAGTTCACAATACTTACTGATATGAAGTCAATAAATCGTTAAGTCGCGTGATGAAGAAAAGGAAAGCAAATGAAGATATTTTATTAAGACAAGTGTAGATATGCACAAACAAAAGGAGGAGGAAATACTAGGGCAGTTATAGTCCCGGTTTCTGCAGCTGGTCATGTGGTCATAATTGGCACTGATGAATACCTTCTTCTACTGCTCATTCTGTGTTTCCTGTGCCTGTGGCAAGCACCTCAGCAGGTCGTGGTTTTCTTCTTGGTGGAGTGACCCAAACCTTCATTTCTGAAGGGTCTGGGTCATCTGTAGTCCCGCCTGGATTGGGCTGCTGTAGTTTCCCATTGACTTGAATCACAGGGCATGGTAATACTAAGAAATGCCCTAATGGATCTCCTGTATTCCATGTGTACTCCTCCTTAAATCTGTTGTGGAGTAGTAGACTGATTTCATCTTGATAGTCTGGGTCAGTAACCCCAGGCAACACTACAACTCCCTTATTAGCCTGTTGACTTTAAGGTAAGAGGAACTCAAAGTGTCTGTCCTGGTGGCAATCTTAACTTCCAGTTCAATGAAATCATTGTAGTGTCTCCCTGCGGCAGCGTTCCTAAGAACTAAGACCTCTAGGCCAGCAGAATGTCATGTCATGGGAACAGGAAGCAGTGATGGTGAGTGTTGCCACTTCCACTTCCACCTCTTGATTCCTGGACACATGAATCCTGGCTGTGGGAGAAACAGTACCATATATTGGATGCTGATTCAGAATATACATGGTCTTCTGGAGAACTCTGCCCCACCCCTGCAAAGTATTATCGCCTAGTTGGTGTTATAACTGTGACTTCAAAAGGCCATTCCACGGTTCTATCAATCCAGCTGCTTCAGAATGATGGGGAACAGGGTAAAACCAGTGAATTTCTTGAGCGTGATTCTACTGCCGCATTTCTTCAGCTGTAAAGTGAGCACCTTGGTCAGAGGCAATGGTGTGTGGAATACATACATAATGGTAGATAAGACATTCCGTGAATCCATGGATAGTAGTCTTGAAAAAAGCATTGAGTGCAGGGTAGGCAAACTCATATCCAGAGTAAGTGTCTATTCCGATGAGGACAAACCTCTGCCCTTTGCATGATGGAAGAGGTCCAATATAATCAACCTGCCACCAGGTAGCTGCCTGATCACCCCAAGGAATGGTGCCATATCAAGGGCTCAGTGTTGGTCTCTGCTGCTGGCAAATTGGGCACCCAGCAGTGACTGTAGCCAAGTCACCTTGGTAAGCAGAAGTCCATATTGCTGATCCCAAGTGTAACCTTCATCCCTGCCACCATGGTCACTTTGCTCATGGGCCCATTGGGCAATGACAGGGGTGGCAGGGGAAAGAGCTGCGTAGTGTCCACAGCGTGGGTCATCCTATTCACTTGATTATTAAAATCCTCCTCTGCTGCAGTCACCAATTAGTGAGCACTCACATGGGTTACAAACATCTTTATGGTTTTTGACCACTCAGAGCGGTCCATCCACATACCTCTTCCCCAAATTTCTTTGTCACCGATTTTCCAATCATGCTTCTTCCAAGTCCCTAACCATCCAGCCAAACCATTGGCTACAAATATTCATGGGTTGTAGCCAATGGTTTGGCTGGATGGTTAGGGACTTGGAAGAAGTCCCAGCCAGCAATCTGGCCATTTTTCCTTCCACGTAAAGTGCACAACGTGGTGTAGTGCTCAAACTTCTGCCCACTGAGATTTTCCTTCACTGCCGTCGTTCAGGGATATCCTAGAAAGAAACTGTAGTGCTCCAGATGTCCACTCTCGGATGGTGACTGCGTATCGGGCAGCTGTGAACCAGGCCCTAGTCTTCTCTTTCTCCATCAGCTGATCATAGGGAGCTCCCCTTAAGGCCATCAGTGCAGGCTGGGGGAGAGAAGGCAGGGTGGCAGGCGTGGAGACCATGGCATTTGAGCCCCTTCCTCTTGTAACTTACTTGTGTCTTCAGGACCTGCTAGAGCCCGATCACATATATACCACTTCCATTTGATGATGGAGTGCTGCTGTGCATGACTCACTTCAGGGCAAGATGGGTCAGAAAGTACCCAGTTCATGACAGGCAGTTCAGGTCACATGGTGACTTGACAACCCACAGTCAAACGTTCAGTCTCCACCAAAGCCCATTAACAGGCCAAGAGCTGTCTCTCAAAAAGAGAGCAGTTATCTGCAGAATATGTCAGAAACTTGCTCCAGAAACCTTGAGGCCTCTGCTATGATTCACCTTTGGGGCCTGACAAAGGCTCCAAACTGCATTTTTATCAGCCACTGACACCTCAGGCACCATTGGATGTGCTGGGTCATATGGCCCAAGTGGCAGAGCAGCTTGCACAGCAGCCTGGACCTGCTGCAGAGCTTCTCCTGTACTGCAGCCCACTCAAAAACTGGCAGCCTTTCAGGTCACTGGAAAAATGGGCTGGAGTAACACACCCAAATGCGGAATGTGCTGCCTCCAAAAATCCAGACAGGTCCACTAGGCATTGTGCCTCTCTCATGGTTGTAGGAGGGGCCAAATGCAGCAATGTATCCTTCACCTTAGAAGGGATATCTCAACAGGCCCCACACCACTGGACACCCAGAAATTTTCCTGAGGTAGAAGTTCCCTGAATTTTAATCAGATTTGTTTCCTGTCCTCTGGTGCACAAACGTCTTACCAATAAGTCCAGTGAGTTTGCTACTTCTTGCTCACTGGATCCAATCAGCATAATGTCATCAATGTAATGGACCAGTGTGGTATCTTGCAGAAATGAAAAGCAATCAAAGTCCCTCCAAATAATATTATGACGTAAAGCTGGAGAGTTAATATACCCCTGAGGTAGGACAGTAAAGGCATATTGCTGGCCATGCCAGCTGAAGGCAAATTGCTTCTGGTGGCCCTTATGGACAGGAATGGAGAAAAAGACATTTGCCAAGTCCATGGCTGCACACCAGGTACCAGGAGATGTGTTAATTTGCTCAAGCAATGAAACCACATCTGGTACAGCAGTTGCAATTGGAGTCACCACTTGGTTAAGCTTACGATAATCCACTGTCATTCTCCTAGATCCATCTGTCTTCTGCACAGGCCAAATGGGAGAGTTGAACAGGGATGGGGTGGGAATCAGCACCGCTGCATCTTTCAAGTCCTTGATGGTGGCACTAATCTCCTCAATCCCTCCAGAGATGTGATATTGTTTTTGATTTACTATTTTTCCTATGTAGAGGGAGCTCTAATGGCTTCCATTTGGCCTTTCCCACCATCATAGCCCTAACTCTACCAGTTAGGGAGCCGGAGTGGAAGTTCTGCCAGCTGCTAAGTACATCTGTGGCAATGTTGCATCCTGGCACTGGGAAAATGACCACAGGATGAGTCCAGGGACCCACTAGACCCATTGTAAGCTGGATCTGAGCTAAAACTCCATTCATTACCTGACCTCCAAAAGGCCCTGCTTCAACTGGAGGACAACAATGATGTTTCGGTGGGTGGGTGTTATTATTCCAGTTTTAAACGTGAAGAACCTGAGCTACGAAATGATCTCTTCGTGGTAGAATCGAAACTCAAACCCAGGCAGTCCGATTCTTAGGCCTGTGCTCTTTAACAAGTTGGCCATAGGTCAATGGGTAGGATTGAAGACTGCCATCTAGAAGCTCTATTAAATTCTTTTAAAATAGCAACTTTATCTTGAAGTGGACACTCTCCATTATTAAGTTCTCACTGAGCTGCTATCATGCAGCCCAATCATACCAATGTATGAGACGCTTCCTGCAATTTGAGAAAAAAGCGAGGAGGTAAAATGCTCCAGGGCTAAATTGTAGTAGAAAAAATATATACAGAGAGATAAGTACATAGTTAGATAGATATGTAAGTTGATAGATAGATGATAGATACTACTATGATAATACACAGCAGATAATTTTATATAAACTACAATTATTAACATAAGCTGAAAATAAGCAGCAGCTGTTTGTTTAAACTATGAAATATTGGAAGGAGTTAAATAGGCAAGGAGAAAAGTAGAAAACATTTCAAATAAAAAATGATGTGTTAACGTGTTGCGGTGATGAGGCTCCTGGGATATAAGAATACCCACAACGCTTGAGCTTGGAAGGAGAGGGAAATGAAGACGCACATGCAAGATGAAGCATCCAAAATCTTCGGAGAGATCCAAGATGAAGCACCAGATTTGTAGTTACTTATTGTAATCCACGCAAGAGCCAAGAAACATCTAGAAAGATCCAGGATGGAGCATCAAATCCATAGTCACTTATTGTAATCCAAGAAAGACCCAAGAAATATCTAGAAAGGTCCAGGATGGAGCATCAAATCCATAGTCACTTATTGTAATCCAAGAAAGATCTAAGAAATGTCTAGAAAGATTCAGGATCAAGTGTCAAGTTTGTAGTCACTTACTGGAAAATGTAAATTATATTTTTGTATGAATAGTTTGGGACTTGAAAAGAAGTTACTAAACACTGCTTATAATAGCTCATGCTTCAAGTGGTAACACTAGGAACCCCAGATGTTTTAAGAGCATGTATCCGTGTCTCAAGTAATTTCTTTCTCATTTTTTTTCAAAGTTTATTATTCCTGCTTCTTCCACATTGTCTGTTAAACTTAATAGATTTATTTATAATTTGCTTATCAAGAAGGTATTATAAAGTGCTACATTAGTTATAATTTCCCTGATCATACAACTTGCAGACTGTGGAATAAATAGGCATTTTTTTCTGCTTCAGTGACTCATACTTGCCATGACAGATTTTCTTCTTTAGAAACTTTTATTTGGGGTGAAGTTTGGGGCTGGAGGATAGATAGAGATATGATGAACAGAGCAAAGATGTAAAATAGACACTGCTTGTGAATCCTCCGCAGATGAATGTGCACCTACCTTTATTAGCATTCCAGTCTCTCACAAAACTGGCAGCTGTGGGCAGTGAGATTACCAACTGAGTGGTGCTGATGACCTGCTTAGCTCAGCAGATGTGAGGTGAGAGGCCTGCGGTGCAGTTACACCTGCAACTTGAAGATAAAGCTAGGTCTAGGCTGAGTTTCAGACAGCAGACGAATTCAAAAATACTAGACGTGGCTGCTTACCTGATATTTGGTACAAAGTCCTCTGTTGGTTTAGACAAAATAAATTCTTAGAAATCTGTAATATAGTTTATGTTAATAATATTAATATAGGATTATTCAATTTATAGTTTCCCAACATAATAAAAAGAAGCCCCAACATAAAATTAAAATGCTCCTTATTCACAGAGAAAAACTAAAAACGAGGACAGTGGGACAGTGCTTAGTATGAGTGAAGATCTCCGTTCTTTGTGTTCTTCTCCGCACACTTTTCTCAGGATCTCCTCATCTCCTCCCCACCAAGGGCCAGTTCCTTCGGCCTGTATCTTTGTTCCCATTCCCTCTGTCCTCTCAAGGTTGGGGGGCTCCACAGAGCAGGCAGCAGCCACTCCTTGGGACAGGTTTTGCTAAAATGAGTACGAATACTGCTTAAACTCAACGTCCCAAGACCTGCTTTCATGGTCACTGAGATTCCCACATGGGGTAGCTACAGATGAGAATGGATTTCAGGACATTATTTATCATTTTTGGAATGAAAATCTCCTCAACAAAGGACATACCTCGTATAGCGGCCAAACACTGCTTTGGAAGTGAAGAGGTACAGGTTTCAGCTCCCAGTTTTTCCTTGAGCCAATTCTTCAAGTTCTTCCAGAGTGGTCTGGGGAACAGCAGCATCAGGATCACCTGGGAACTTGTTAAAAAAAAATACTTTCAGAAAACAATACGGTAGTTCCTAAAAAAAAAAAAATAGAAATAGAACTACCGGATGATTTAGCAATCCTTCTTCTGGAGATATACATACAAAGGAAATGAAGTCAGTATGTTGAAGAGATCTCATGTTCATTGTGTGTTCATTATTCACAGTAGCCAAGATATGAAAACAACCTAAGGGTCTGTTAACAGATTAATGGATACAGAATTGTAGTATATACATACAGTGGAATATTAATCAGCCTTAAAAAGGAAGGAAATCCTGCCATAGATGAACCAGGAGCACATTATGCTGAGAAAAATAAGCCACCTAGAGAAAGCAAAAATGCTATGATATGTGTAATCAAAGAGTCAAATTCATAAAAGTCAAAGATCAAGTGGTAGTTGCCAAGGCGGAGAAACGGGAATGGAAAGATACTGGACTATAGTTAGTAATATTTGACTGTACACTTGATATTTGCTGAAAGAGTAAATACGGGAAGAAAGCAACTTTGTGAACAGATGAATATGTCAGTTGGCTGGACTGTAGTGATGGGTTCACTAGCATGTAAGTAAGAAAACATCACATTATATACCTTAAATATATTATTTCAACTAAAACATTTTTAAAAGCAAATTAAAAGCAAAGGATCAATTCCTTGTATTTAACTGTTTTAAAAATTAGAGAAAAAAAGGAAATACTCTTGGATCCCATACAGACCTAGTAAATAAAAACTCTGGGTGTCGGGCACAGTAATCTGTGCCTTAGCAAGGCCTCCAGCTGATTCCAAAGCCCACCAAAGTTGAGAACATTGCCTAAATTTTGTTTCAAGTAAAATAAAGAGGATTAAACTTGATAATACTCTAAATCCATCTAATTCTTAAAAATCTAAGATCCTAAACTTTTGTAAGTCTCTTGACTACTGACCAAAAGCGACTTGGCTGGGGTTAGCTGTACCTGGGGATCAGGGCTTCTGGAATGAGTCAAGCAGTGTCTAACTACTGCGTTGCCATATAGCACCTAGCAAATCTCACAGTAAACATTAAGATTTCTCAGTGCTACAATTCTTTAATTCACAGCATAATAAACAGACCTAGTTCTATGAAAAAAAAAATACCCCCTTAATACCACTCAGGGTTATATGTGTCATTTATAGTATCATTTTTTTGTCTTATCAGAAAAATAAAATATGATAAGTAAACTGCTAGTTTTTAATGATCTGGAGAAGCTCAGATTTCAGGACCATATTTGACTGCTCCTCAGTAAGAGCCAGTAAGTATTTAACAAGTATTTAAGATGATAATAAAAAGAATTAAACCAGTTTAGCTGTAACCGTCATGAAAAATATGAACAGAGAAATTATTAAAGAGAATATCTCTAGTGCACTAAATGAACATCACTACTTAACTTAAAAATAGGCATTTGATAAAAAAGCATTCTTCCAATAAAAACCGAAAGCAACGGCAAAAATAACACCCCTCTTTATAAGCCAGAATTCAGAAAAGATGTCAGTTTCTGTGATCTTTGCCAAGGGGAGAGCACAGGTACCCTCTTGCCAGCCCAGCCCAGCCCAGAAGACAGGCTAGTGGGTTCTGAATGAGGGAAGGAGGCCCCAGGCAGCTAGAGTATAGACAGAAGAAAACACAACACATTAGGCAACCTGATTCAGAAGGATAATCTTGTTTGTGCTTAAGACGATCCCTAGAGCCATTCCTCATCTTTATTCCTGAAAATTCTGAAAAGCAACTATTTACTCCAGCCCTTCAGCCACTGATGCTTGCAGAAGCTTATTCTGGGTGTGTCTCACCCCATGTTTTGGCAGCAGTGAAGATTCACTTGAACCTCTACTTTCAATGAACTATCAATAATAGGGCAAAGTAAATGTAGTTTCTTTATGTTGATATGCTTTGGAAAAGCAATGGAAAGCCATAGGTTTTTCTCGACTTACATTTTATATTAGCATCAATATGAACTTGATTTTGAGTATCAGCCAAAGACAAATATTAACCAGAGGGTAAGTTAAGTATAATTCATCAGGCCTGGACCTAAGCCTATGTATGTAGTAAGAAAAGGTTGACACACTGCATAGTTATCTGCACAGAAACCACTTTCTTTCAGGTGAGCTAACTTTGCTCAGACAAATAAAAATCAGCATAGCTGACTGCACTTCAAGATGATGATAACTGTAGTTCCTTAAGATTCATATGAAAATCATACACACATTAATGAAAGACAAAATCCTTAGTTTAACTTACTGCTCTTAAGACAAGTCACAAGTATAATAAGAGTGGTGGGCGCTTTTGATGCAGACATGGTCCCAGCGCCACCATTGCTTCCCAGGCCAAGGATAGTCTGCAACTTACTTAACCTTTGCCAAAGATAGTATGCAACTTACTTGACCTGTCTGTCTCACTGAATTCAGCTCTAAAGTTTAACAAATTGAAACACTGTAAAAATTAAGTGGCAGTAGAGAGCAAATATCTCCTATGTGTTTACTTAAAACACGCTCAATATGTATTAGTTATCTTCTTTTCCATAAACAGAATTTCCTTCGCAGTACCCCATGTAAGGTCTTCAGTTCAACACAATTGTGGTGTAGCTGTTTCCTCGCTCTGTCTGGCTTCCCACCTCTTTCTGATTCTCTCTCTCTGAAATGGTTTGGCTGTGTCCCCACTCAAATTTCATCTTGAATTGTAGTTCCCAGAATCCCCACATGTTGTGGGAGGGACCTGATGGGAGGTGATTGAATCTTAGAGGCAGATACCCTCACACTGTTTTCGCGATACTGAGTGAGTTCTCACGAGATCTGACGGTTTCATAAGGGGCTTTTCCCACTTTGGCTCAGCACTTTTCCTTGCTGCTGCCATGTTTAGAAGGATCCATTTTACCCTTTCATCATGATTGTAAGTTTCTTGAGGCCTCCGTAGCTATGCTGAGCTGTGAGTCAATGAAAACTTTTTCCTTTATAAATTATCCAGTCTTGAGTATGTCTTTATTAGCAGCATGAAAATGAACTAATACAGTAAATTGGTCCCAGATTATGTGGTGCTGCTGTAAAGATACCAAAAAATGTGGAGGCCACTTTGGAAATAGGTAACAGGCAGAGGCTGGAACAATTTGGAGGGCTCAGAAGAAGGTAGAAAAATGTGGAAAAGTTTGGAACTTCCTAGATACTTGGAGGGCTCAGAGGATGGGACGATGCAGGAAAGTTAGGAACTTCCTAGACACTTGCTGAATGACTTTGATCAAAATGCTGATATTGATATGGACAAAAAAGTCCAGGGTGACATGGTCTCAGATGGATATGAGGAACTCAACGGGGAATGGAGTAAAGATGATTCTTGTTATGCAAAGAGACTGGCAGCATTTCGCCCCTTCCCTAGAGATCTGTAGATATATACAAAGATGCTGGATATAAAGATATGGAACTGATAGGACATTATACATGAAAGCCATAGAATAACTAAGATAAAGAAAATTACAAAACCAAGGAAGAGTGATCACATAGGTAGAGAAAAACTATGGTAGAGGGAAAATGTCCAAAATGTTTTTGAGTCCACTTCTTTCCTGATCTTGCATGAAGTAAAAAAGAGAAAGGAAAAGAAATTGCTGGGTCTGAGGTCATGCATTTTAAAAAAGGTAAAGCAGCTCACCAGTAACAGCCCAATACTCTGCCCTGTATTCCCAAAAATAAATTTCACAGCCTTGTCCTTGGAGTAGACCTAGTAAGTGGCTAGGCAAAAAGAAACTATAATAGTTTCTTCCCTTACATTCCCTTGCTTGCGGATCGCTCCTGTTTAGAATATTCTTAAACAATAAGCTTATCAACTATGATTGACTGCTCAGAGGTGCAGATGCCTCCCATGGAGCTATCTGTCAAAGAAGCATCTTTATTCAATTCTCATCTACTCTAGGTCATTGTCCATTCGGGGTTCTGGGTAAAAATGATTTCTCTATTTTTTAAATGTTCATATTCTTTATGACCACCCCGTGTTGCATACTGGCTTAGGTTAAATGTATAACATTTATTGAGGGCCAGTAACTTGAGTGGCTCTGGAACTAAGTTCTACACACACATACACACACACATACACACACACACACACACACACACACACACAGGGCAAGAATGTGACTTTCAACTCCACCACTTACTAGCTGTGCCATATCCATAGGAGACACATTTTTAACTCTCGCTGTCCCAGTTTCTTTTAGAATAAAATAGTGATGCTAATTGCAACAATCGCATAGAATTGTAAAGAAGATTTTTTAAATGGATAAATAGGCTGGGCGCAGTGGTTCACACCTGTAATCCCAACAATTTGGAGGCCAAGGTGGGCAGATTGCTTGAGCTCAACAGTTCAAGACCAGCCCAGGCAACGTGACAAAATCCCGTCTCTACCAAAAATACAAAAATATTTAGCTGGTTGTGGTGCTGTATGCCTGCAGTCCCAGCTACGCAGGAAGCTGAGGATGGAGGATCACTTGAGCCTGGGAGGTTGAGGCTGCAGTGAACCAAAACTGCACCACTGCGCTACAGCCTAACTGACAGAGTAAGACCTGGTCTCAAAATAATAATAATTTTTAAATCTGGTAAATGTAATGCTTTCAAATAGTATCTGGTACATAATAAGAGATTAATAAATGAATGTTAGCTTTATCTCAGTCCACTATTTCTCTTTAACAAACAATAAAAGATGGCATGCAAAACGAAGTTCTTCTCATTCACGTGAATTATCTGTGAATTTAGCTGGGTTAACTAACTTGTCTGTGGGGTGTTGCCAGGACTAGGCTGATACTTCCGTGCAGCTCTGGTTCCAGCTGCAGGTCTGTTAAGCTGGCTAGGGCAACCTGTTCCTTTATCCCTCTTGTTCCTTGAGCAAGAGACCTAGCCAGGACATGTCCATCTGATAATGGCTGGAAGAGGCAAAAGACAGTATGTACAACCAAACAAGAAACATTTCAAGTTCCTGCTTTCATCATGACTAATATTCCACTAGCCAAAGCAATTTATATGGCTGAGTCCAAAGGCAAGGAGCAGGGAAATACACACCTCTATGAAAGTAAAAGGAAGGATGTAACTAGTAATTTTAAACGATTATTTAAACTACTGCAGCTTTAATTACCACGTGTCTTTAAAATTGCACCTTTGTTTTTACTCAATGTGCCTTACAAAAGCAACTTGGGAACATCTAAGCACTTAGCCTTGCATCTTGCCCAGAGTATAATATGTGGAAATTTAAAGCTGGAAGAAATAAATATAGTTGTTGTATTCATCACATACATTTGTTGACGGCTTGATTAATTCTTCATAAAAGAAAAGAATTTGCTTCAACATTATTACCAGGCCAGCAGTCCTGAGTCATTTATTATAATTTGTTAGTTGCTACCATATATTAAATTAATTTGCATTTTGGGAAGAGAAAAAGAGATTGATATAAAGTATCACTAACATTTTTTCCCTTAGATGAATCTGACAGTCATTCCAGTTCCCTTCGGATAAAAGAACCACTTTTCATACAGTGTCATAAGTTACTTACCATGTCATGAAAGAAATTTGTGATTATATTAGTCACAAGAATCAAGTAATCCTTAATTTTAAAATCCAGTTTGCATACTTTAAAAGTGATTCGAGTATAACAAGAGAAAGAAGATCAGCAACTTTAAAATGGGACGGGATAAAATAAATGACCCTAATACCTATGAAGGAAAGGTAAGTATTTTCTTTAATGAAGCTAAATTCTGTATTCCAGAGGATTGAGTCTATCTGCATTTAAAATAACTGATCATATTACAACTCTTTTGGTAAGAAAATCAGTCCATCTTCTGTTGATTTCTGACAAAAATTTCAGACTTGAAGTCACAGTGAAATATTGTCAAGATATACTATTTTAGACATTCTACTAATAAGGAAACATTCAGCCAGTTTCCACCAATATATTACTACAGCTCATTAAACAATCTGCCAGTCAAGATTTTATGGAAATAATCTTATCTGGACTTATATCAATACATATTCATAGGACGCATGTGAAATGTCAAAGAACAATACCAGGTATGAATTCTTTAAATAAAGATGGCAATGTCTCTAAAGCAATTCTCTAGTCTATCACCTTTCCCTTTTTATAAAATGAATCTAAAACATGATTTCTAATAGCTGTGATCATATAATTTAGTTACAATTAAGTAATAATTTAACATTATGTAGAATTAGTTTTGTATGCTTTCACTTACATGAAAATTAGATAAAGTATACATTCTAATATCTGTAAGATATATGTTACATCCAACTTTTATGTAAATAAAAGTATACAAACCAATTACATATATTATATATATACTATGTAAATGATATATGATATCTAAATAAATGTAATTTCAAAAATAAACATTTTATTATTTAACAAGTTTCTGTTTTACACTGGTCTTTCTGTTTTAGATATCTGGAATAAAGAGTAAATACAGTATATTTTTGACCATAAAATAAAATACACATTGTGCAATTACCCTGCAATCAATGCAGCTTTCTAAGTGTTTAAAACATGCATATTTTTAATAAAACCTATTGGATTTTAATGGCATTTCTATGTTGATGCAAGTTATATAAACAGCTACCGTACACAGGGATAGAAAGCTAAAATTCATAAAATTAGAGAAATTCCCTATTGAATTACTCTTCTGTCTTCTCTTTTTCATCTTGCAGAACAGTTTTTGCATATCACCTCTGACTTCTTTTTGTTTCCTTCACCTGAATCATAATTATTATAGATGCCAGTAGGATTACGAGGATATTGACATGCATACAGAGTGAAACCCACTTCTGGCATTCAAATCATGTGCATTTCTTGGCTCCTCTCTAATTGAAAACATGTGGTCGATTGTTTTATAGATCCTCCTGGATTGTGCCCACATGAATGGTTTTTGTGTTGAAAACTCACAATTGCAAGGCAGTTCTTCTGTATGCAACTTTTGAGTCTATTGCTCTTGCTGTGGGCCAAATCCCCTGGGATTCTGAAGGTTTCAATCCTCCAGCTCCTGGAGCTCAACTCTGCAGGCTTTACCTGAAGAAGAAAACCCAAGCAGATGCCTGTTCAGCCTGCTTTGTACATGTGATGAAAGAGCATTGAACAAAACAACTTTTGGGGAGTATGTTGGTGAGTCAAGAGAGAAGGCAGCTGACAAAAAGGAAGAAAGAAACAAAATGGAGACACTAAAATAATTATATATCTGTCAATTTCTTTTTTTCCTGTTAAACACTCACCTATTTTTTCCCTGTGAAAAGTTCATTTAAAGCTGTCTCCTTCCAGCTACATGAAAAAACCCACAATGCATTCAATAGCATAATACAAATCCAGAATGTTTTCAAATTTCCCTCTTTTGTGGGTTTTGAGATTGACAGCTCTATAATTAGGGATAACAAAGAAGAAAAGAATTAATAAGATTCAAATACAGGGCCCCAGTCAGAAATCTGGAGTAAGGAATAAGAGGAAGAACGGAAATCAAAGGGTATAAATCATATAATCTTACTGTAGAGTGGAAAGTTAGACATTCAGGTTTTATACAACTAGTTATTTGCTTAGGTTTTTAAAACTAAATAGATTATATTTTACCCACTAGTTAGATGCTCAGATTTTATGTAAAAAAACTAGTAGGTCACAGCAACCTTAAAATTGATCCTCAGACTCCAATGTTCATTTATTGATCCAAAATAACAATGTAATCCAACATCCTATCTCAACACTTTTGGTGCATTAAAATATCTCCACCATCAATCTCTCAGACAGCAGGTTAATTGAATATAACTCTCATTGTCAGAAAAAAAGGCTTGAGAACAGTGACACAAGCACTCTGCTGTATAAGAGGACATTGTGTACATCTTTTTAAAGTAAAAATTACCCACTTTTCATCCCAGAAGGCTGTTGGTGCTCTTCAGAAACCCTGTTTTCATGCTTTACTTGTTTGTTTGTCTAATGAAATAAACTCATTTGGTGTTCTGTAGGAGGCAAAAATAATGTAGAATATGTGTATGTCTTTTAATGTTTTAAGTAACTGTCATACTTTTATTGTGTTGTATTTACTCCTATCTGAGATTATTTAGTTACTTGTTCTTCTCTTAGATACTTCTGATTTAGAAAAACAGATATCCATGTTTGCTCTTCCATTCATCAAGTAACAAAGGAACAGTGATAATAGCACTAAGAGTGACTTAGATGTTTATTTACACGTTTGATGATATTAATGCAAATCACTTTTCAAAGGTAAATTATACGAAATGTATCTTCAGCAAATAACTTTAAGGAAGCATATACAAAAATGGAATAAATAGTTATCAGGAAACTTGGGTTTTAGTTATCAACCCAGACACTTTTTACACATCCTTACCAATTCAATGCAAATATTTGTTGCCAATTCCCATCACATTCATTGGGATACTAAAAATTCTGTGAGCAAGATTAACAACCACGGGCATAACATACAATATTAGCTCTAAATGTTGTGTAAGTATGTCATCAGCCAGGTACAGATATGAAAACCATAAATGCTGTCTGGAATGATAAGGGAAAGCATCAGAGAAAAGAAAACCTTTAGCCCAGAATTCTGTGGGATAGACACTCCACAGCCCATCAAAAAGAGAACAGGTACTCCCTCCAGGCAGAGGAATCTTCCCAGTCTGAGGCAGGCTAGACATGGAAGTGCCTGGTAAACAGTCAGAGCAGCTGATGCGTAGGGTCTAGCTACAAATGCAGTTGTAGGGAAAGATACTGCAAAAGAAACAGAGCACTCAGAGATAATGACCTTGGGAAACCTAAGTCAAATGGGAAAGGTTGTAACAAGGAGGCCAATGGTTTTCAAAGGTTAGAGTCATCAATTTTATCCACAGAGCTGCTGGAACGAAGAGACTTGGGATTTTGTCCTCAGGTATTTGCCTTCAGAAGGTCTGAAATGGAGACCTAGGAAACTGCACGTTTTGTAATGAGCTCCGACGGTTCCTAGCCTTTGAAAATTCACACTCTGAGGACTATCACTGGCGATGTGAAACCACCAAAAGATTCAATTCACGAAATGACATAATCTGATGTGGACTTCAGAATGATACTTCTGTATTCAATGAGAACGATGCTGTGGAAAAAGGAAATGCTTTTTAGTATTCCTAAAATGTTATCAGACGTTATTCATTGTTTTACTCACTGTCTGTGGTTAAATCCACAGTGTTCAATTCTAAAGTAACCTTTAAAAAATTCTGTTTTAAGTGCAGGGGTACAAGTGCAGGTTTGTTATCTAGGTAAATCTGTGTTTGTTGTACAGATTATTTCATCACCAATGTTATTAAGCCTACCCATTAGTTATTTTTTCCTGATCCTCTCCTTCCTCCCATCCTTAACCCTCCAAAAAGTCCTTGTGAGTGTTGTTCCGCTCTATGTGTCTACGCGTCCTGATCATTTAATTCCCACTTTCAAGTGAGAATATGTGATATTTGGTTTTCTGTTTCTGTGTTTGCTAAGAATAATGGCCTCCAGCTCCATCCATGTCCCTGCAAAGGACATAATCTCATTTTTTTATTGGCTACATTGATAGCTAACCATTAGATGAAATCTATGAAACAATACATAGTGCCTTTTTGTTCCTGATTTCTAGCATAGTCAAACTTAAGTTTGGGGTTTAAAGCTATATTAAGCCTTGGGTTTTCGGAAAGATTTTTTTCGTCACCGTGCTTTGCACTATTATTATTGTTATTTAAATTTGTGTTTGTCCTGTATTTGTAGTTTCCATGGTAGCTGTCCCCTTAAATTGGGGGCAAGTAAAAGGCACTAAAATTAACAGATGAATAATCAATGCACAGATTACTCCTAAGAGGCTCCAATAGCACCTCTGCTGTGTTCTTGGGCCTTAAAACATATGAAAGGAATTATTTGCAGACTTTCTTTCTGAAATCTGTATAGAACAATGGCTGAGTAAATCAGTGGAGCTGTGTTGTCAATGTTTAACTTAAAGTAAGACTTAGGATTGAGTTACTGACTTGTTAGACATCTGTGACCTAGTCTTCACTAAGAAATAATAGCCTAGGCATCAAAATGCTCACCTCACATAGGTCATTCAAATGGATCATATTTGCTGTACAGCCTGCTGTACAAAACTGCAAAGAGGTAAAAAATATTAAATACTAGTCATTTAGTTGCTGTATGTTAAGCAAAACATCTGTATTGCCCATAGTATGTCTTTTTAAAATAAGGATTTTTTTCTCTGTCAATTACTTCTATTGTTCTTTATTGAATTCCTTTCTCTTTATCAAATTCTCATTTGCAGACTGCACCATTCTAAACTTTATCTTATTTATTTTATTACCTGCTGTACTTTGTTATTTTAGCTCTTTTCACTCTGAATAGTTCTTTTTGACCTTTTTATCTTCTATTTTCTGTTTAGTCATCTGAGAGCTTTAAACATTTTTTTGAATCTTTGCCTAATAATTATTTCTTTGTAACTCATCTTAAAAAACCATTCGCCTTTTGCTATTCAATATCATCTTCAACATTCAGTCCGGCTCTTATTTTTGTTAGGAGATTTTAAAATATTTTTGTTTATTCCTTACTGTTTTCTAATCCCTCATTTTCTCTATAACTGAACAAGACATTTACCTAAATGATTTATTTCATGATCTTGATTCTAAAATATAGGTATATAGGTTGAGTTTCAAAGCAGTCCTATTCGTCTTGCTGCTTGGACTCAAGAGTGCCACACCTCAAATCAAAGACCTCTAAGAATTAGCTATGTGGTCATTGCCTCCTCTACCTCAACGTGAAGTTGTGAGTTCCTATAACAGCTAATTTAAAGAGATACAACACTAAAACCAATACATAACATGAGTTACTAGAATTTAATACAAATAAACCATGGTTTTAAGTGGCTCTGTGACATTTGTTTGCTATTTGACAAGTCTACATAACGGCAAATAATGTAGCTAACACATGTTAATTAAGTTAAATACAGAAAATTACTTTGAATCAGCTCATCTCAGAAGTTAATTTTCCATAAATACAGATGGAAGATTGACACTGCATTCAAACCATACATTCTTTAGACAGAAATGAGGAACTTCTAAGATTCTATTAATCAACCAATTAAATTTAAGGTGAATTTTCCAGGAGATTTTTGACATTAAAAAGAATTGGTTAAAGAACAGAAAATTTGACACATAGAATCTATTTCAAAGAGGCAGCAAGATAAAGTTTATAAGCAAATCATTGCTATCTACGTACTGAAGTAATTCATAGAAAATATAGTGCCGAGCAAAAATCTTGCCACATCTCAGTGAATAATATATTTTTACCTAATAACATTACACACATTTCTCTGATATCCTAACTTCATCAATTTTTGATTTACTCTTCTTTAAAATATCAAATTAATCTTTACCACATCCTAGGAAGTGGGTACAGACAGTGCGTCATCACTTTCCTTTTAAAGTCTAAGAAAAAACACAGATCATGGTTATTTAAATTACTTTGAACTTATATAGATTTTCCTTACATTAATTCAAGAGTGTCAGCAAGCCCAATTTCATCATATTGGATTTCAGAAATTTTACTTTCTTACAGACATAAAGCTGTTTGGGCAAAATAATTTTCAAATCATAAAACTCTAGTTGATTTCCCTCTTTGCAGAGCTGTTAAAAATGATAATCTACTACAATAAATTTTAAAGATAAGGCTAGGAAATACAACTAAATAAAAATATACTTGTAAAAGTGATATACCTGGTAATCACAAAAGCATTTCCTCTGTTGCTGAAATACCATTCTTAGGTCTTAATTCAGTTATATTTATTCCCTTAGAATTCATAAAACTTCTTCAAGTTTTTGTAGGTCTTTTACCATACCAATCCTTTCAGTAAGAATAGATGTGGTTAAATTTTTTAATACATTACCTGTTTTATTGAGGTCAGATTTTTAATGTGCTATAATGCACACATATTTAGGACCTAACATCAAATATGTAATCTCTATCATTGCCCTTCATTTCCTTTATGATCCTTGTCTTGTGGCACATCTTACAGTAAGAAGAAAGGTTGTTAAAAATATTTCATAAGGAGCGTTTTCAGTTCTTTCAATTATTTTTTCCTTGCTTTCTAGTTATTGCTGTTGCTTCATCAGTGACTTCTTGTATGACATAATACATTTCAACATCTTAGGTGTTTCTAAGAGTTGGAAGACTCTGGAATTAAAACAATGCCAAAATATATACATATAAAATAAAAAGTCAAGCAAGCTAACAATTTACTGTTTCATCAAAAGTTGTGCATATTTTTTGAAATACCAAAAGCAAATCAACTAAATAATTTATAGTAAATTGATAGACTACTCAATATCAAAATGAGTTAAAACATAAAACAAACCAAAAAGAAATACAATCAATAAACAATAAAAACATTTCATTGTCAAGGAATCCATTTGGTCATTTTAAGATTGAGCTCACAACGAAAGCATATTATACATTTCTTGACTTCTTTCTTATCTACTGCTTATTCATATATCTTCTCAAATCATAAGTTCCAGTATTTAGATACTACAAAATAGCTTCCAAAGAGTCACAAAGACTCAATTTACTCATTCCTAGAGCTATAGAGTTACTTTTCTCTCTGATCATTTGCACTCTCCTGATTTTGTAGCACTCTCCTACCTGTGATTACAATCTTTACATCCATCATTTTCAGCTATTTACTTTTCATTTCTTCTAAGTAAATTATTCACTGTGGCAGAGAAATCAGACATCTAATACACATAAATAACATAATATATCTTTTATAAGTTAACCACAAATATATCTTTTACATCTACTGATATTCAATATTGATAAGAAGCAACACTAAAGAAAGAAATTATTATGGCATTTTAAATTAGGCTGAATGTAAGTGGTTTTACCCTCACTGGCAATTCAGAAAAGTTCACGACTGTGATCTTCTTTCTGAGCAAAGGCAACAAATGTTATGAGGAATGTTAAAATAAAAATTGCATGTTAATTATCTACTCTTATGACATCAATACCATCCAAATGACTGAAAACCACCAAGTATCTAACAATAAAAACATGATGAACAACAGCCAATGTCACATTGCTGCATTTCTCAAATCATTAGACTTGAATACCTTAAACATTTTAAATTAAAAATTTTCTGAAAAATTCCAAGAAAAACCTGGAATACATACAATAATTTTACAAATAGATTTCACATTGGAAAATATTTACCAATTATACTTGTCTCAAGTCATTTTTGATGCAGCAAAATTCTAAGATAGAAAACAAACTGGGCTTTCTATTGGAGTTCATTTAATCATTAACCTTTTTACTGATCACTCTACTATTAAAAAGCAACACTAATAATAAACATATGATGAAAATACACATTATTTTTTCTTTGAGTAGTAGAATTAGACTGAATATTTCCTATGCTTTTATAAATGCATAATTCCAGAAAAGTCTAAATAAGAGATTGTAGGTGAATTCATGCAATCTGTCTTAACTCCTGAGAAATAAAAATGTAGTCTAGTGTTAGCAGAGATATACTACTGTTCTTTTTATACAGATTTTTGTACATAACTTATTATTTAATTTTGTAGAAGTTGTCGATTATCTGTGTATTTTTCCATGGATGCTTCCCTTCTACAGAACACAAAAGAGATAAATACATCAGAAGTTAAACTACAGATTTCGCATGTATGTACTGTTTTGTAATTTTTTATATTTAGAACCAAACTTAGTCAACAAGCAAAACAAACAAATAATAAAGAGAATCAAGCGAACAGTAAAAACCCTTAATATCAAGTAACCCACTGGGTTATTTTATGGTAAAGATAAACATTTATACTAACCATACATTTTTCAAGTTCTTCTACTTCCAGGTTCCTCCAGAAAAACAGAAGTAAATGTTACACAAAATTTACTCACTTATTTTACAAATATATTTTGAAATTAATTCAGGAAAATTGTTGCCTAACTTATTTTTGTGGGGCTAATATGATATTCCCCAGGAGAGCCCCCAAAATGGGATGAGGAGAGGAGCTGATTGAATAGGAGAGAGAGCTGTGGCAAGAATAAAAATCAACTAGGAATAGTAAAAAATTGACACTATGGAGATAGCCTTTAATTATTAAGGCAAGATATAAGAGACACCAAATAGTAATAGAACTTCCTATTAAATTTTTATAGGTCACATGTTGTACTCAGCTTTATTCCTGGGGGAATTGTGATGAGATTGTGATGATCATTACTTTGCTTTTTAAGATTTTACTCTTCACAATCCTTTTCCCTGACAAGTTGATTCACTGAAAATTTTTCATTTTGTGGTATATATGATGAAAAAGTTAGGAAAATGAGATGTGTTAAAACAAACAAGGACTCTGAATCCGTATTTACTGTCTTTAGCTTTAATCTTTGAAACTAATATTTTAGTAAAGATTTATAACTTGATTTCAGATTTCACACTAAGGAGGTGATTCTTTGCCTTTAGTGTGAAATTCAAACAGCATTATTGCAAGAAAAAGAATCTGTTGCCAATGGTTCTCATAAAAATAGAACACTGGGAGGCGGAGGTTGCAGTGAGCCAAGATCATGCCATTGCACTCCAGCCTGTGCAACAAGAGTGAAACTTCACCTCAAAAAAAAAAAAAAAAAAAAAAGGATACCTGGGAAGGGGCCTGCATATGGCTGACTGGAGGAACCCAGCATCAGCCTCTACCACAAAGAAAAACCAAAACAGCAAGTAGATAATCACATGTTGAAGAGAGTGTCTAAGAGAGAACACTGGAATTTGGCAGGTAAGTGACAGGGAACTGCTGAGGCACAAAAAGAAAGGGAAGTGAAAACAATGGGCTGGCCAAATTTGGCTGAAAGCCAAGACAAACTCCTCAGTACAGGGAAAAAGCAGGCAAGAGATTTCTAGCAGTCCACATTCCTTCTGCATAATCCTGCAGTCCTAGCCATGGGAAAGCCCCTTGCTCTTGGCAGATCCTCAGATTAGTATAGGGAGCTTCCTGGAGTCCACACAATGGCACTGTTTCAGAGACACCATGTTTGTGCCGGACTCCATACACCTCCCCAGATCCAAGCAGCTGTAGTATAGTGACATTTTGAGAGCCTAGCCCTCACCAGACTACATTCTGTTCTAGAAATCAACAGTACCTGGATCTCCACATGTCTGGAACTCTGCTGATATCCTTCCATGTCCACCCAGAGGGCTGTAGCATCACCATGCTGACCAGACCCAGTGGGGCCAGGTCCCCAGCACTCTAGCTTACACAGTATCTTGCACCCAAGAAATGTATGGTGCAGTGCACCAGGGACGCTGACTTCAGACAAAGAGCTGAAGTACACCTCCCCAGGGCCTGAGAGTGCCTGTGTCTTGGGCCACTGACAGCGACATTACTACCCACATCCAGCAGCAGAGCTGCTGCATACTTGCATGTGCATTCAGGGGGCCTGGTCACTGCCACTCCTGGGTATCATCCTGAGGCCAGAGGATAGGCCGACCCTGCCCATGGCTGCCACCCAAGGCTTGGAAATCAAGTACCCTAACCACAATAGCTGGTGCCTGTCATCTGAGAACTGACCAGCCCCTCCTGCCCCAACCTGTACCTTCATGCATCACTGGGGAACTGGGAGATGGACAGACTCAACCTGTATGCATCACCTGGGACCTAGGGGCTGAAGCACCCAGACCATCACTGCCACCATTAGCGGCCATGCATGTCACCTGGGGGCCTAAATGTTATTGTATTATCACAACTACCATTATTAAATGCCAGGCACAACACCCAGGGACCCAAGAACCTGTCTTCCTGCCCAGCCCACAGGTGCCATTTACAGCACTGAGAAAGCCACTTGAAGGTCCAAAGATTAGTCTGCCCAAACCTGCTACAATGATTGCCCACATATGCCCTCTGGGGCCCAAGAACAGGCTACCTGATGTCCCTGTCTCCAGCAAAGCCTCAGGTGAGCCTTCATTAACAACCACAGCCTAACTCACTGTATAAATTAAGACATCGCTGATGCTGAATACAGCCAAAGAACTCTCACAGAGACTGTACTACTGTGCTTACCCATAAGCAAAACCAAAGTGACCTACCCAACCAACACTTTAGATACATCATTGGAATAAGTCTTTCCCTACAAATCTAATCCATAAAGTTGGCTGACACCAGATACAAAGAAATATGAAAAAACAAGAAAACCTGACAGCTCCAAATGAAGATAATTATTGAGCAACAGATTTTAATTTTTAAAAAAATATATGAAATATAGTAATGAGATACAAGAGAACATAGTTCAACAATCAAATAAGTCATAAACATTAATAATCTGAATGAGAAATTCAACAAAGATATAGATATCACAAAAAGAAATACTGGAACTGAAAAATTCAATGAATGAAATAAAACATATAATTGAAAGATTCAATAATAAACTAGATCAAACAGAAGGAAAAATATATATAAAATATATGAGACACCACAAGCTTCCAAATATTGGAACTGTATGTGTTCCAGAAAAAGAAGAGATGGGTAAAGGCACATAAATTCTATTTAACAAAATAATACCTGAAAACTTTTCAAGGCTTGCAAGAGATACAGATATTTAGTTATTGGAAGCTCAAAGATTCCCAAATAAATTCAACTTAAAAGTCTTCTCCAAGGCATAATAGACAAACTGTGAAAAGCCAAAAAAAAAAAAAAAAAAAAGACAGAATTTAAAAACACATAAGGCTATCCCTGTCAGACTAACAATACGTTTCTCTGAAGAAATCATACAGGCTAGAAAGTGATAGGTTGATATACACAAAGTGCTCAAAAGAATAAAAACAAACAAAAAACCCTGCCAGCCAAGAACACTATGAAACACAAACCTATCCAACAAAAACGAAGGAGAAATAGTTTTCTCATATAAGCAAAAGCTGAGAGAATTTATCACAACTTGATTGGTCATACAAAAAATTCTCAATGAAGTCCTGTATTTGAAAGTCACAAGATGATATATACTATCATAAAAACACAAAAAAGTATAAAATTCACTCACAGAGCAGACATACAAATGAGAAAAATTACTCAAATATTACTACTACATAAAACTGTAAAGCCACAATGACAAACAATGAAAAGAGGAAGAAAGAAATGAAGGGTGTAGCAAAAAATAAAAATGAAAAAACAAAACAACAAAATAACAGAAATAAGTCCTTACCTATCAATAATAACTTTGAAGGTTAAATTCCCCACTTAAAAGATAGAGTCTGGCTGAAAGGATTAAAGAAACATGAATTAACTCTATGCTGACTGTAAGAAACTCACTTTACTCATAAAGATACATATAGACTGAAAATGAAGGGATGTGAAAAGTTACTACATGCAAGTGAAAACCAAAAGTTAGCAGGAATAGCTATATTTGTATCAGACAAAACAGACTTTAAATTGAAAACTGTAAAAATAAAGAAAGAAAGTAATTATATAATGACAAAGAAATGAGCTCAGCAAAGGAATATAACAATTCTAAATATATATGTACTCAACACTGGAGCACCCAGGTATATAAAGCAAAAATGTTTAGATCTAAAGGGAGAGATGGACCTCAATAACAATAGTAGTTGGAGATGTTAACATACCACTGTCAGCAATGAACAGATTATCTAGACGGAAAATCAACAAATAAATTTCTAATTTAAAACTGTACTTTAGAGTAAATAGACCTAACAGATATTCACAGAACATTTTATCCAGCAATTTCAGAATATAGATTCTTCTCATCAGCACATGGAATATATAGGATAGGCCATGTATCAGGCAACACAGTAAGTCTCAAAATTCTTCAAATAGCAAAATTATATCAATTTTAAATATCAAAATTATATATTTTCAGGCCAGAATGAAACAAAACCAGAAATTAATAAAAAGAACCAATGTCATTCTTCACAGAAATAGAAAATAAATACTAAAATTTGTATGAAACCACAAAAAGTGTAACTAATCAACGCCAATCTTGAGCAAAAATAACAAAGCGGGAGGCATCACTTCAAAATATACTACAAAGATATAGTAATCAAAGTAGCATGACACTGATATAAAAACAAACATGTAGGCTAATGGAACAGAAATAAGAACCCAGAAAAATATTCAATTTACAGCCAACTGATTTTCAACAAAGGTACCAACATACGTCAGTGAAAGAACACTCTCTTCTAGAAATGGTGGTAGGAAAATTGGATATTTATATGTGAAGAATGAAATAAACTCCTATCCCTTACCATATACAAAAATCAACTCAAAATTGATTAAAGAGTTAAATGTAAGACCCAAAACTATAAAACTACTAGAAGAAAATAATAGGGGAAATGCTTCAAGACATTTGTCTATGCAAAAATTTTATGGCTAAGACCACAAAAAAATAACAACAACAAAAATAGGTCAATTCAACTACATTAATTTTTAAAAAAATTCTGCACAGCAAAGGAAACAACAGAGAAAAGAGACAATTTACAGAAAGGAAGAAAACATTTACAAACTATTCATCTGACAAGGGACCAATTTGCGGAATATAGAAGGAACTCAGACAATTCGACGGCAAAACAAAAACAAATAATCCCTTTAAATACTCGACAAAGGATCTGAATAGACATTTCTCAAACGGAGACATAAATGGCAAACAGCTATATGAAGAAATGCTGAGCATCACTAATCATCAGGGAAATGCAAATCAAAATCACAACGAGATATCTCACCCCAATTAAAATAGCTGTTGCTGGCTGGGTGTGGTGGCTCACTCCTGCAATCCCGGCACTTTCGGAGCCTGAGGCAGGTGGGGGATTACAAGTTCAGGAATTCGAGACCAGCCTGGCCAATATGGTGAAACTTCGTCTCTAAAATAATAATAATAAATAATAATAGCTGTTGTTAAAAAAAAAAAAACAAAAAAATAACAAATGCTAGAAAAGATTCAGAGAAAGAGGAAGTGTTGTATATTGTTGGTGGAAATGTACATAAGTATAGCCAGTATAAAAAACAGTATGGAAGTTGCTTTAAAAAAAAAAAAAAAACTAAAAATAGAACTATTAATCCTATGTAATCCACAATCCCACTACTGGGTATTTATCCAACAGAAAGGAAATCAAAATATCAAACAGATACCCTCACCACCATTTTTATTGCAGCACTATTCACAGTAGCTGAGATTTGAAATCAACCTAAGTGTTCATCAATGGATGACTGTATAAATGTGGTATATAAAAATATAATAGAATACTATTCAATCATAAAAAAAGAATGAAATCCTGTCATTTGTAGCAACATGGATGGAACTGGAGAGCATCATGTTACGTGAAATAAACCAGGCACAGAAAGACAATTATTCCATGTTCTTACCCTTCTGTGGGAGCTAAAAAATGTTGATGTATTAGAGGCAGAGAGTAGGATGATAGTTACCAGAGGCTAGGAAGTGAAGTGGGATGAAAAGAGTTTGATTAGTGAGTTCAAACACACAGTTAGATAGGAGAAATAAGTTCTAGTGTTTGATAGAATAATAGGGTGACTATGGTTAGCAATGATAAATATTTCAAAATAGCTAGAAGATTTGAAATTTTCCCAACACACACAAAGGTAAATGTTTGAGGTGATGTATATTTTAATTACCTGGATTTGGTGATTACACGTTGTATTCATGTATGAAAATATCACATGTACCCCATAAATACGTACAATTATATATCAATAAAAATATAAAATTAGAATATTTTAAATATAAGCACACTTTAGTTTTGACATAGAAACATAGTATAGGAAATTAGCTGATATCCTTCATTAAATCAATTTCTCTCTTTATAAAATTTAAGACTGATGAAGTATCTACTTTGATATGAGGCGGTAATAGAGAGGCTGTGTGGTGTTTTTAAAGAGTACAGGCTATAGAGTTATAGTAACCAGGTTCCAGTCATTTATCTCACTCTTGCAGCCTTGGCCTGTAGCCTTAGTGAGTTATTAATCTAAGCTTTCTCCTTAGATAACTGAGGTTAATGACAAAATCTGTCATTGTCTCAGTGTTATTGTGAAGGTCAAGTAACGTATTTCATAAAAATAAAACTATTTGTGTTGTTACTATCATCATCATCATGAAACTGAGAAGTACTAATTATTTACTGTATTCAGAAACAAAATATATTCACTTTTTGAATGGATATGAAGATAGTAGTGACAATAATCAATCTTCTTGACCAGATTGGGTAGTTCTTGAATTTAAAATTGTTCCAGAGACAATTCAGAATTTAAAAATCTGAGCGCTCAGCAAGACACTCTTGGTTTTACACACCTATTTATTTTACTTTACTAAAGTTCTACAATCTCCCTTGTGTCTTTTTTGTCTAACTGTTAAGTTCATGAATTTGTAGTTTAGAATGTTGCATTGATTCCTGACAACTTTAGAAGAGGCTCAACAATGAAGAGCACAATTCTTATTGCATGCCCACCTTTTCATGTGGCACTTTCCACATTTCTAAATCCCAAGTCAGAGATAAAGGAGAGAGTAGTTCAGGTCGCATAGATCTGTCAATTACTTAAAAGCAGGTACAATAACTCAAGCTTTAGTTATGGAGAGGTTTTGAGATTTTAAATTATTTGGCAATAGATTTGAAATAAATCAATCTACTTTTCACAGTGTGCCACTTTAAGGGAGTAGATTTCAGAAATGGTGTATTTATTCTTTTTAAATAAAACTCTAAATTAATCACATAAGAATAAAATGCTTTATTAATCCTTAATTACAGATTATTTTTACCTTAGTTGCTGTTATGCTTCAGTCTTCAAAAGGAAACAGTATATGACCATATTTTATTTTAACCTTGGCTTGTGGTATAGTTTGGATATTTGTCCTATCCAAATCTCATGTTGAAATTTGATCCCCAATGTTGGAGGTAGGGCCTAGTGGGAGGTATCTGAATCACGGGGTGGCTCCCTATGAATGCCTTGGTACTAAGTTCTTGCTCCTGGTACTGACTAAGTTCTTGGCAAGAACTAAGTTCTTGCTCTTGGTACTGACTAAGTTCTTGCCAAGAACTTAGTTCATTCATAGGAGGCCACCCCCATGACTCAAATACCCACTAGGGAGGTATTTGAGTCATGGGGGTGGCCTCCTATGAATGCCTTGGTACTGACTAAGTTCTTGCTCTTGGTACTGACTAAGTTCTTGGGAAGAACTTAGTACCAAAGCATTCATAGGGAGTCTCCCCCATGACTCTGGGTAATGACTAAGTTCTTGCTCTATTAGTTTACGTAAAAGCTGGTTATTTTAAAAAGCATGGCACTTTCTGCTCTTTCTTCCTTATTTTCTCTATTACCATGTGATATCTGCTCCATTTCCCCTTCTGCCATGATTAGAAGCTTCCTGAAGTTTTCACCAGAAGCAAATGCTGGTTGCATGCATGTTGTACAGCCTTCAGAACTGCGAGCCAAATAAAGCTATTTTCTACATAAATTACCCAGCCTCAGATATTTCCTTTATAGCAATGGAAAATGGACTAAAACACCATCTGATATAATTTGTGGCTCTGAAATCTTTTGGGCAAATGCTCATTAGCAGACAGGCATAGCATTTTTTAAAAACATCACTGCCCTTAAGAAAGAGTAGATTCCTGAATAGCTTCCAAATTGAATTCTAATTTGGGTTTAGGAGTTTTCTCCCCTCTAAAACAGTAAGAACAGAATCACTTACAGTATTATTTTGTAATAAAAATTTTTATGAATAGTTTAGCATACATCTTCAGGATCTAAGACCTATAAAGATCAATCTTGCCCAAGGCCTGAAAATGTATGCAAAACCGGTTTTGTTTCATAAATAATTATGCTGGTTTATCATTTCCATTGTGTTTTATTGCCTACAGATTTTTAAATCATAAATGACATAAAACCATATACCTAGAAAAGAAATCTTTCTGTCTCTCACTAATGCCTCACAATATTCCAATATCTCCCTGAATGCTATATTGCCTTGGTACTGCTTTTCAGTGATATGATAATAACAGTGTTATTCCTGATTGTAATTCATTTTGCTTGCATATCAATCTTGTTGTGTTTGAATGTATACAAGGAATACTAATCGCTGCACTGTACGTCTTTAATCTCTATCATAAAGAAGAATCTTTATTTGCATATGCATGATTTTCAATAATATTTGCATAAAGAGTAAGTCAGACACTTTGATTACTCGTAATCTTTCCACAATTTATAAGATTTTACACTTGAGGATAAGTTGTTTTCTTTCAATTACTTGTTTTTCCATGTCAGGTTAGGTATCCTCTCATTTGTATACCCATCTTAGAGGATGTATCAATAATAGCTAATATTCAAAAAGGCCAACTAGTAAGAGAACCTTAATCAAAAATGGCCAATGGCAATTAATAAACTTTCAATTTGAGAATACACTTAGAACAATTCGTAACCCAGAGAGGCCAACTTTGAATAATTTACACTTTTTACTATAACATCTTTTTCTTCTGCATTCCCAAATCATAAAAAGCAAAACTTCAAAGATCCAATGTTTTAACACACAATACAAAAAACCTTTCAAATTTTAACAAAGAGCTGAAACAAAATTAAAACACAAAACAAAAAAAAAGATATATAGCAAAGATTAAGTCTCCAGAAAAAATTTGATAAAGCAACAAGGGGTTTATTTGTCCTTCCTTTCTTTAATTCTCCCACAATTAATCTTATTCTGAAATATGTGTATTTGTAAGACATTTTGCATTGCTTCATAAGCACTAGAAATTTAATAAAGTTATTATCCCCATTTTGTACATGAACAAACTAAGAATTAATAAAGTTAAATAACTTGCAAACGTTAAGACACCTGGTAAGCCAAGAAGCTTGGAAGCCCGAGCAGATTGTGAATCTTACGCATTTCACAGTCATTTACTTCCTCTATTCAGGTCCACCTTATATGGAACAGGGTGAGAATAATAACAACAATATGTGTATGTTCTCTTATTTGATCCTGTTAACTCTGTGAAACAAGCAGGGAAAATATATGTAGCTTCTATGTATCAGGAAATTTGTAATTACAAATGTAAAATGAATGACACAAGACTACAAATTTAGTTTACGGTAGCATCTAGACCAGAACTCAGGTCCCCTGAGAAGAAATTCAGAGGGTTTTTCATAGTTATTCTGTGACTTATCACTGCTTCAATGCACAGAGTCTGACCTAGGTGTATATTTTCAAAGCAATTTTAAATAGTTGATACCTCTGTTTTTTCAAGTAATAAACCAAAAAAATGAAGATATGCTTTAAAAAATTATTCATACATTAAAGACACAAAAAAGTCATCATATTGGTAAAATGCATGCACACACACTATTTATGATTTTTGAGATTTTAACTTGATCTTCCTCAAATTTAGAGTTCAAAAAATGGCTAGAAAGAGAACATTTTCCTACAGTGTTTTAGGTAAAATTTGCACTGAGATATTATAGACATGAAATGGTTTTCCTCTGGCAAATATTGAAATGTTTCGGAGACAGTGCATTTATTTTGCTTCTATTCAAATACTCTCACAAGAAGACACTTATTTTCCAGAGACTGACTCCAAAGCTCTTCCTAATAGGTGGAATCCAGTACTTGGAACTCAGTAGGCATTCTTTCAAAAGACTTTATTTTGGACTAACGTCATAGGTAAGGATATGAGATATCCAAAGTACAGAGAACTGAAAGAAAAATGTATCTCCCCACTGTTTTGAGAACAAATTATCTTTTGAGCAGACATTCAATTTAAGATTGATGTTAGTTTTGCATTTGCTTTTCTATTTATCTTTCTTGAAATATGTCATTATTGCTATATTTATAATGCTGTACAAACAAGTTCTGTAAATTTGTCTTTGTGAAATTATCATAGAATGCACTACGGTAACATAGAATATGCCACTCCTGTTAAATGTGGGGGGAAAGAATTGAAATGGTTACTCTGAATTTCAAGACAATTATTTTTTCCAGATATTTTAAAAAGGACAAAACCAACACTAGGAAATATATTTTGCTATTTATTTAGCTACTTCTTGAAATTTCTAAAATTGTTAAGCTTCAGGTGTTCTTAAATCACAAATAAGGTGATTTAAGCAGAACAATTTTGCAGATGAAAGAAGCACTTTTAGTAACTTTATGAAGGTAGACAAACGGGTACGTTCACCTCAATTTTAAGGGTCATTGATAACATTGCTTTCTCTTTGCTTCCCAAAAGTAATTGCCTGTCCTCAAGTCATTGTGTGCTCATTTGTAAAGGCCCATAATATTATTTGATATTATTTGAGACCAGTTCTGTTTGACATTTTTTTTTTTTGAGATAAAACTGTATAATTCTCTATGCCAAATACAACAGGGGGAAAAAAATTAAGCTTAATTTTGAACCAGTAAGTTTTAAAATATTTTCTATGGGCATTAAAGGGTTTGGCTTGCAATAAACTTGCCTGCTTCTAAGTTGGGCTGAAAGGAATGAAAAATGCTTATGATTCTTTCATATATTGCAACAGCCTGTAATTACCCACACCTTTCCCTTTTATTTAGCAAGAGGAGAAATGTGGAAAATAAAAACTCCCAGCAAGATCAAGTCCATTAGCTTATCTCTCTTTCATAAACACTAGGAAGTGCATAAGAATGAAAATCCAATTTAAAAACATGATATATCAACTATACTGAAGTGTGACCTGCTGTCAGGTGTTCTTAATGGGAAGGATTAATATCTTTTTTTATTCTGTTTCTGAGGGAGAAACACACACAGTTGAGCAAAAACGCACACAAATCTCTTAACCTATTCCCTATGCCTCAGTCACAAGTGTCTCTCAATGCAGAGGATTCATGCATTTAACAAGTGTATCTTGAGCACCTGCTGTGTGCCAGAGCTTGCAGATGCAAGGGAAATGCAGACCATGTATTAATAACCAACAAAAAGCAATCACCAAGCTGTGAAAACTGTGAGTAAGACAACAGAAGTAAATGGATGGCAGACTTAAACAACAGGATTAGGATAAAGACACAGGGTAAAAAGTCAGAGCAAAGAACCCAGGGGTCAGTGTGAACATTAAGTCTTGAACCACAGAGGGCTTGGAAACCAGTTAAGGTAATCACTCTTGCATACGATATACGATGTCTCAATACAAAGAAGCCAAAATATTTGTCTGTTTTCAATTATAAGGAAGATTTTTCCTCCTAAGATTCAAGCTAATCATACAAGAGAATCTGAAATGTGTGATGTCCAGGGATACTCACAGCACTCTGCTAACTCTTACTCCTAAATGATTGTAATGTCTTTTTACTTTTTTGTGATGTTCCACAGAACTTGTAAAGACTAAATGCTGGGCAGAGGATTTAACTGCTGTTCTCAGGAAAGCAAAAGGCCTTGGTCAGGTGTGTACAACAGCAAGGTAGCACCCACTTTAACTGTGGCTGTATTAATTTCTTGACACTGATTTAGAATGGCGGAATTTGTGTAACAATTTGCAGAGATGTTAGGTGCATCCATGAAATGTAAAATATTACTTGAATTCACAGAACACCTATCCCCTAAGAAAGTTTATGGTTTAGAATTCTCCAATAAAGACATCACACTCGAGAGATATTTGTAAATTCACAGTAATGTTATCTAATAGCTGCCTTCGCTGTAATCTAAATAATTTGAAGCTATCATTTAACTTTTAAAAATTAGCCATCATTTCATTTAAGAAATACATCAGAAGTGTTAGGGAGCAGACGTAAGCTGCCTACAGATTCTAATTCTGTCATGATTATTCGGCGTGTCAGTAGGGGATTCCCCAAGCTCTGTAATAATGAGACTCAAAGGGACAATGAGTGGGTATGTTGAAGATGCTGCTATGGACGGAATTATGTCCCCCAAAATTCATATTCTGAAGCCCTAGCCCCGGTGTGATAATGCTTTTTGGAGGTGGGGCCTTTAGGAGGTAATTACAGTTGCATGAAGTCTGATGGTATTAGTGCCCTTAGAAGAAGGGTCTCCTGTGGGCTTGCTCTCATTCTGTCTCTGCCACATGAGAACACAGACAAGTCAGCCATCTACAAACCAAGAAGAGAGCCTCACCAGAAGGCAGCCATGCTGACACCTTGCTCTTGAACTTACAGCTGCCAGACCTGTGAGAAAACAGATTTCTATCGTTTAAGGTATTTTTGTTTTGGCACACTAAGACAAATGCCTTGGCTCTGAAGATACATCCCCAAAGCTGTTTGAAAAGGTGGTGGAATGCGTGCTTAAGCATGGCCTTTGACAGCTTGCAAAAGAACTACCTTTGAAGCCTGTTAAAATGCATATTCCTGGGCCAAAATAGACCTCCTGAATCCCACTGGGCCCCAGAGCTGATGTGGCATGGTCTTCTCCTGTTTCTCGTAAGCTAGACAGACTGTAAGCAGCACAAAAGCAAAGACAATTTCTATCTCATTCAATACTGGGCTGCCGGCCAGGCCCTAGCAGGAGGCAGGTTACACGCTAGATGCTTCATAGGTGACTTTCTGAAGTAGGAACAAAGGTCCCATTTAAATTCTATAGATTATGACAAGAATGCAGGCAAAACAAACGCAGCAAGGTAAAAGACTTTAGGAGCCCATGCGAACCATAAAAGAAGACTGATTTGACATAGGGTAAAAATCCAGTGAAGTCATCAAAGGCAAAGCTTTTTCTGACCATTTGTGTTAGATTATACACTTACTGCTGTAGGTTGAGTAAATGAGTCAAACATGTTTGAATTTATCTTCTTTTTATTTTTTTGAGACTCGGTCTCACTCTGTACCCAGGCTAGAGTGTAAAGGCATGATTTCATCTCACATTCTACCATGCCTTGCTTTTTTGTGTGTATTTTTTGCAGAGAGAAGATTTCGCCATGTTGGCCAGGCTGGTATTAAACTCCTGGGTTCAAGCGATCTGCCAGCCTCAGCCTTCTGGAGTGCTAGAACTACAATCACTACACTAGTGCCAGACCTGAATTTATTTTCAATATCCATGTTAGACACAGCTTTTCACAAAGCTCTGATTACCTCCAGTAGAGAGTACTTCTAGATCTACAGTATATTTTTCATCAATACATACAGTCTTCCCATTAGTGCAGTGGACAAGAACTATACTGAGGATCAAAAAATTCTAGACTTTGGCACAAGCCACTTGCTCAAGAACAAATCCACTAAAATTCCTTAAATCTCAATTGTCTGGGGTTAGATTTGATCTCAATGGTCCCTAAATACTTCCATGATTCTATGATTATACAATTAGGATTTTTTTCCCAAATGCTGATTATTTAGCCTGGAAGATACAGAAGATTTCAAAAGACCTTCTGAATTAAAACAGAGCAAGAGATTGCCCCTTCCCCTTGTAATGCCCTGTAACGCCTTCTAAGTCTCTGAAAGGAAATAAAGGTTTATAGTAATTATGCTTAGATGACTTCTGCATCCACAAGTTCCATATCTGCAGATTCAAACAACCATGGATCAAAAGTATTTACAGAAAAACAAATAAAAATATGAAAATAAAAATAATACAAACAAAAATACAGTTTAACAACCATTTGCACAGCATTTGCATTGTATTAGGCATTGTAAGTAATATAGAGTTGATTTAAAGGCTATGGGAGGATGTTCGTAGATTACATGCAAATACCATGTCACTTTATCTAAGAGACTTGAGCCCCCTTGATTTGCGGTCTCCAGGGGTTCCTGGAGCCAGTGTCCCACAGAACAGGGGATGACTGTGAATGTGTAGAATTTTTTCTTTCATCTGCATACACTTTGATAGGGCCAAACAAGTGGCAGAAGGCAAAAGTCATGTGGAATTGATTAAATGTGTTCCAGATAAATACTGTCATGCTAATACAAAGTCTTCATGTCCCGTGCCAATCCTTTCTGAAACAATTAACTAAAGAGAGCTACAAGTTGACTATATTGATTAATAAACTGAAAAAAAAGACTATATTTTATATAGTTTACCAGGAAGGGGTATTTTTACTTGTGTTCATTTGTTGGATTTTTTTGATCGGATATGTGTGAGGGAGAAGATAATCCAGTCTGGAGAGATTAGGACGTGTTTGTGGGGAGTCATCACGAAATTAAATATAAATATGTTCAAATCCTAGGTTGCCACCAAAACCCAGATCTGTATCCTGATTTCTGGAAGATAAAAGAATAGGATCGGCATCAATCATTGTGTATCTCAGCTACTTTTAACAATTTTCTCAAACTGTCTCCTCACTTGCATCTGGTTTGATCTGGCAAACGAATGCAACTGCTCAGGTCACACTTCACTGGGAAAATCAACAAACATTCCAACTATCAGCTGTATTATTTCATTACCATGCCTTTCCCACTTCTGTTTGTTCTCTCAGTCCAAAGTAAAATTCTGACCACCCACTGCTTTCAGGAGCAAAAAAGGGATGGACTCTATCATAGAGCAAGCATGGGCTACCATAAACTGACGTGTGGAAACCAAGGCCTCTTCATCTGCTACGGAAGCAAGGAACAGGTAGGAAATCCAAGGGACCTGTGGTATTCTCAGAAAGCCTCCAAGTAGATTGGGAGAAAATGTCATTTCCAGATGACTTGCAGCAAGAAATGGTTGTAAGATAAATTTTGTTTGGAGAAAATTGCACAAAATAAGAACTCATCTGTTTACTTTAGAGGTATGCTGCCATTTGATTTTATTGAGTGCAAACACTGAGTGTTAGCAAACAATTTATAGATCTGATCTATTACTATAACAGTAGGAGAGCTTTAAATGGGCCAGCTGAAAGCCATTATTAAATGAAATACTTTGCATATTCACGGCAAATATGTGCCCCTTCTATTCCTGAGGAGGGGCTCTTATACACAGGGTATGTTAACTCAGGGCAATGAATGACTGCATGTAAAAAGGGAGCATTTATAAACAAGGAGTTTTCTAAGCAATACTGCAAATCCAGCCAGCCTTCTCAAGAAGCCTACCTGACCAGCCCCTTGACAATGTATCTTCTAGAGTCAGGGTCCCGTTCATCCTTTCTCCACTGGCACCCTTGAGATAATTACACAAAGAGGCTTTGGTCTCCACCTTTATGTAACTTGCTCCACGATTCATGGTCTTTATAGCTCTCCAGCACAAACACACAAACACGCACGCACGCGCACACACACACACCCCTCTTACGTGAATTCAAATAGAGTTCTCCCACTAAAATTCATATACCTTTAAAACAAGTAGTTCTTGAAGCTATTCTAAGTCATTGGTCCTCTGAGATTTAGAAAATAATATAAATGTACTCTTTGGAAATTTTATTTTCTCTATATTAGCATTGTTTTGCCACTTACTACCTTAGGATATTTCTTCAACAATCTTGGAAATCTATTATTTTTAATCGTAATTGTTGTTGTATGATTTACATAAAATAAAATTCACCAGATTTGAACGGTACAGTCCAATGTGTTTGGGCAAATACACATAATCAAGTAAACATACCAGAATCACGATGTAGAATATTTCCAACACCCCAAAAGATTCCCTTTGCCCCTTCAGAGCCACACCCCACCTTTAGACATTTGAAAATATATTTGCGTTCTTTTACTATAGTTTTACTTTCTAGAATGTCTTTTAGATAGTGTCATTGACTGTGTAATCTCTTGTGTCTGGCTTATTTTTCAGCATAATGCTTTTAAGAGGCATCTGTCGCTGAATGCAGCGGCTTTTGCCTGTAATCCCAGCACTTTGGAAGGCTGAGGCAGGCGGATGATGAGGTCAGGAGATCAAGACCATACTGGCCAATGGGTGAAACCCTGTCTTTACTAAAAATACAAAAAATTAGCTGAATATGGCAGTGCATGCCTGTAATCCCAGCTACTAGGGAGGCTGAGGCAGGAGACCTGCTTGAACCTGGGAGGCAGAGGTTGCAGTGAGCCAAGATAGTGCCACTTCAGCCTGGAGACAGAGCTAGACTCCGTCTCAAAAAAAAAAAAAAAAAAAAAAAAAAAAAAGAGGCATCTACTTCATTGTGTAGCATCAGCAGCTTACTTCATTTTCTTGCCTAGTGGTATTCCATTATATCAACATATCATTATTTATTTATCTATTTACCAGTTGATGGGCTTTTGGGTTATTTCCACTTAGCCTATAAAACTACTATTAACATTAGAGTACAAGTCCTTATATAAACATATGTTTCATTTCTCCTGAGTAAATATCTAAGAGTGGGATTGCTAGGTTAAGGTAAAGGTCTGTATAGCTCTTTAAGAAAATAGCAAAAATGTTTTCCAAACTGACAATACATTTTTGCATTCCTTCTAGGAGCATAACATGTTTCTAATTGTTCTACAATTCTTGATGTAGACAGATTTTTAATTTTAGCCATTCTAATTGGTATGTGGTGGTTCCTCATTGTAGTTTTAATTTGCATTTTCCTAATGGCTGGTAATGATACAGGAAGTAAGAAGAAATTACTTAGGCAGATACTGAGAGGGGTATGGAAGTCCTTGGTAAGGTTTTCCTTTTAATGAAAAGAGCCCCAAATCATTTTCCTTTCTAACAAACAGCAGCCTGTAAAATCAAGCTGCAGGCATAGATGCTGGCAATTGTGTCAATCGTGTTCAAAATGGCAGCCCCATCTTCCCTTCTCTTTATCAGCCATGTGTACAATAAGGATCGGAAAAGATGGTGCCTTCCCCACTTGCTATGTAAATGTCATACCTGATTGAACCAATCCGTGAGCCAATTAGGTGTCACCTTCTCAAACCTGACCATAAAATCCTGCATCTGCAGACCACATCTGCAGCCTGCCAGTCTTTTCCATTTGGAAACCCCAAGTGGGTTTCTCTACAGAGAGAACTGTTTCTTGTTCTCTTCTCTTCTGCCTACTAAACCTCCTCTCCTAAATTCCTCGTATATATCCGTGTCCTAAATTTTCCTGCCATGAGATCACAAATCCCAGGCTGTATACCCCAGACAATGTAGCTGCTTCATACTGTGGACTTGTCAGGTATACCCAGGTACAACATTCACTGAAAGGGTCAGTAGAGAAGCGGACTCCAGCTCTGTCTTTTCATTTCAATGCTCTCAGCCTCCATTGTAGAACCAAATCAAACAAAATACCCATCTCCCTTCAGCCATTTAAAAACGATTAGCATGGATGTCAGCCTTATAAGACTTGGGGGACAGGCTTACTCGGGAGAACATGGAGAATCCCCCAGCACCCATGGGTTGCTGGGCATGTTGGCTATGTTTGAACAAGCATCCTTTCACAGAGGACTTAGCCATCCTCTAGGGCTAGAAAACATTTTGGAGAAACTAAGGATTTCTGGCTGGAGCTACCCCCTGGTGTCTTCCAAAGGCTTCTGGACTGACCCAGACTCTAACAGTCCAATGGTGTGTTACAACAGCATCTCCAATTTTTCTATAGTGATTTCCTCCTTTCCTGTCCATGACCGACATATCTCCTATCCTTTCTGTGAATGCAATGTATGAAAAGTCGTACAGTTCAAGGAAGTATTCTTGTTTGGCAAGAGAAGGTAATGTAATAGTAACCAGGGATAGTAACCCAAGGGAAGGTGTCTTTATGATTAGAAGCAGATGGTCCCCCCCACCCCCACCACACACACACAGTGCACATCACTCTCTGCTCTTGGTCTGGAGAGCACACAGCATTTCCAGGTCTGTCACTGCCCTTATCTGAAGAGCACATGGCATTTCCATGTCTCTCTCTGCCCTTGGTCTAGAGAGCACATGGCATGTCAAGTTCACTCTGCCCTTAGTCTGGAGAGAAGACGGCATTTCAAGGCACTTCAATGGAATAGAGATCCTCTCAATGAGGCACATTGTCTGCTCTTTACCAAAGCACTCTTGTTCTTGAATTCTCCCTTTTTGCACCCCTCTACCAGAGACCAGCCTTTATGCGGCTTCTGTGAACAACAACAAAAAAAAAACCTCTGCCTTCAACAATGGGAAGTAAAATGTCCTCCAGAATCAAATTTTAGTCTCAATACTGTCCCATCAGAAGAAAAACAGCCATTTGGGTCCTTTATTTTTAAGGCACCTATTCTGCCTCCAATTAAGTTTAGAAGTTAACTGGAACCATTCTCTAAGGATAGATGCTTTAGCATAGGCCATAATAGCAGGGTATAGAGCTCAAACCAGCACACTTACTCCATTAAGGAGGGAAATGCAACTGTCACATAGTCTCTCCCAAGATAAATTTTTCGGGGAGCCAGGCAGGTCCCACAAGTCTAGCAAGTCAAAAGGAAATCACAGGCAGAGGACTAGAGATGCATAGCTGAGTGTGACTAATCCTAATTACTTAGTTCCTCTGGTTCCATGGCTTGGGGGTCATGTTTGCAATTATGGGTGGAGCACTCAACAAGGTACAATGGCCCAGGAACCAGAGACGGAAAACAGCAGGGGAGGGGCACTCCCACTGTCTTCTTCTCCACCCTGGGTCACACCTAAAGGAAGGAAACTAAAGGAGCCCCTATTTCTCACTTCTCTTTCTAGAAGGATAACAGATCATCTTCAGCTTGCAACCCTCTGTAGTGTATCCTGAACCACAGAGACTCCTTTGATCCTAAGAATTTAAAGAAAAAGTGGCTCATTTTCTTTTGCATAAGGGCATGGCCTTCTTACTAGACCTCTTGCAGGTATTACAAAGTCAGCCCAGCTTTTTTAGTAGTCATAACAGGCAGGCCTATGGAGAATGATACTCCAAAGTTAGAAAAGCAACTTACAGAGGAACAACTGAAAGATCTCCTTTATTCAAGGTTTCTTTCTCATTACAGGACCTTAAACAAATAGAGATTTAGACTGATTTTCTAATGACCCTGATGTCTTTCATTGTCTCAATCACAATTTTGTAATAATGGTTTCAAAACCTGCTTATCACTCCTTTGAAAATACCTCGTACATTCACAATTAAGTCATAACCTAATTAAGGCTTGTTGGTTTCACCTGTGAGGTTACTTTTTGTAAAGTTCAAAAGCTGAAAATCTGAAATGTTTGGCATGGCTAAAGTTGAGTAACAAGGGATTTAAGAGGATTTTCTTAAAGAGTTCTTAGCTTAGGCTGGGCATGGTGGCTCATGCCTGTAATCCCAGCACTTTGGGAGGCCAAGGACTGTGGATCATCTGAGGTCAGGTGTTCAAAACCAGCCTGACCAACATGGTGAAACCCCATTACTACTAAAAATACAAACATTTGCTGGTTGTGCTGGTGCACACCTGTAATCCCAACTACTCGAGAAGGCTGGGGCAGGAGAATCACTTGAATCCAGGAGGCAGAGGTTGCAGTGAACCTAGATCACACCACTGCACTTCAGCCGGGGCAACAAGAGTGAAACTCCATCTAAGAAAAAAAAAAAAAAAAAAAAAGGAGTTGTGAGCCTAATTAAAAGTGGATATTCAAGTTACGGGTATATTTACAAGCCCTTTATGTTTTTCTCTTCTTGGATCTTGTTTTTCTGAAAAATGTTTTTTGCTGAAAAAAGTTTTTTTGTTCTTGTTGTTTTCAGTTGACTGAATTATTTTTCTCCAAGTTTTTTGTTTTGCCATTCTTAATGCACAGAAGAGAAGCTTTAAGATAACTTCTGGTAGCCTGGGATGCCTTGGGAAAAAACTTCTCTTTTCCTCATGAAACCCCAAGAATTAAAAGCAGGTGGTCTCTCTCAAAATCCAACGCTCTGTTTTGTTTCAAATTCTGTTATCTTAAAGTTTTGAGTTTTGGGGGTATCAAATTACCTCACATATGAGAGAATTTTGGAGTGGAAATAATTAGGTAGGAAATATATTTTAAGTGATGGCTAATAGTAGTTATGGAGGAATACTTAAATCTTTGTACTTTTGAATTTGAGAAGCATGCTCTTGGTCACCTAAAAGATATGGAAACATCCCCATGCCCCACTAATAGATGAGATTCCCATGGGGAGTGGACTGAATACAAAACAAGCCAATTGGCTTTGGGATGCCTTGCAAAGAAATTCATGATAGAAGCAATGCCCTGTCTTATCTCATAGTTTCTCTCTCCTTTAGGGAATCCAAGATCCCTTATAAAATGGCATCCTTAATTTCGGGGTCTGTCTTTGACTTCAGCTATGCCTGCTTATTAGGCCCTAAAAATTATGCTGTCCTGGCTCTGTTCCTTCAAGGTCTCCACCCTGAAGACAGTAACCCAATTTAAAAACTGGCAAATGAGAAATCTTCCAAGTGCTGAACCTTCTGTTTGTATCACTATATATGTGTCGTGTATGATGTCTACAAAGAGATCTAATTGATTGGCTTAAGGAAAAAGAAGTGCTTAAATTAAATACTTTTAGTTTACATGACTTTTTAATCTTTAATAAATAAAAACAGTCTTAAGGACTATTGGTACAGTGCAAGTGTTGTAAGAATGCAAACAGGTAGTCTAAATTATACAACTTAGTAGGTTTGCTGAATGTTCCAAGGCTGTATACTCCCGGCTTTACAGATAGGTAAGGCTTGGAATGCTGGAAAGAGACCTTATCTTCACTTCTGTCTGGGTCCTAGGCTCCACACCTGGTACATAATTAAAATTGCTTACTAACCAGGTTTTTCACCAAGAGTAAAAGTTGCTAAGAGTTAACATTGCAACATGTAGTTGAGATCACTAAACAATTTTACATGCAAAGCCTATAAAAATAGTAAAATGTGTTTTTTAGTAAAAGATAATAAGAAAGCATGGAAATGTAAATTTTGCTGAGGGATGAGGAATTATGTTAAATGTGATCAGAGAAATCTAGAGGTTTAAGCAAGCCATAGTAAGACTGTAAAAATTAATCTTGCAAAAAATGTGTAAACATTACATTCAAAAGGGTATTATATGGTCTTTTCATAAACTGAGTATTGAAATAAAAGCACAGCAAGGTTGTCTTAAGATGCTAACCTGCCCTTTAGAAAAGGTGTTATAAAGGATTTGTAAAGATTTCACCTCATAGTCAAATTGGTTAAGATTAGATGGAATTTTCTATGAGGTTTCATCAGAAGGTGGTTTAACGTAATAAAAAGTTTTTGCCTTTTGGGTAATGATTTTGGCAAAATAAATAATTTATGGCAATCTGGAATTCTATCTCATAACATCAAGTGTTTTAAACCCCTAACGTTTGACAGACATCCCGAAATAAAACATTAAGCTTCAAAATTGTCTTTCCTGATGCCTGGCTTTCTGGATGGTTCAGAGGACCCCTGACACATCCAGAGAAAAGGTAAATAATATTATTTGACATGGTTTAGTCACATGATATTGCCAAAATTATCTCCAATCTTCAAGTTATATTTTGGTGAATGTATGTTCCAAAATTACACGGGACCTCTAAGATTCTCAGTATATGCTATCAATGATAATTAAGGCTAAAGTTATTTTAAACTACAGAGATAAATAAACTTGTCAGTCATGTTTTAAACTGTAACTACCCTGGACATTTTGTCATTCACACACAATAGTTGTCTTGCTTTCTTCCTTCTCAAAACATAGATTATAATCAAGTTATGAGACTTTAACAGGTGTTTTCAAATGCAGGTTTCTAATAGTTTTGAAGACTGTTAACACTGAAATAGTTAAAAAAATATACAGGACTCATAAAGAACGGAAATGTTCACGAATATCAAGCAAAACAAGAGTTAACTAAATAAACTGCACTCAGAAAGCTAAAGCAATCTTTCTGACTTTTGCTTGGAATATTGCTGATCCTTGTTTTCGTTTTCAGAGTCAAGAAAACTTATTTTGAACTATTTATGGCCTTTAATAATAGTGGAAGTTATACTCCTGTGAAAAAAATTTGGAGCATGTTTGTTTCTCTCTGCCTGGCACTGCCAGAATTCGGAAACTATCTGTGAGTTCTCTTGACTTATGGCTGTATAATCTATACATATATATACATATATACATATGTGTATAGCTTATACAGCCATAAGTCAAGAGAATTCAGTTTCCGAATTCTATATATGTGTAGAATTCATATATATATATATACATACATATATATTCATATATATGGCTGTATAATCTATATATACAGATATTATATAATCTCTCTATATATACATATATAATACATATTATATATACTTACTATATATCATATATATAATATACTATATATGTATATATATTATATACTATAATCTCTCTCTATATATGTATATAGATTATACAGCCGTAAGTTAAGAGAATTCAGATAGTTTCTGAATTCTATATGTGTAGAATTCATATATATATGTGTGTGTGTATATATATATATATATATACATATACACACACATATATATATGCATATATATGTGTGTGTGTGTATATATGTAATTTTTTTTTGAGATGGAGTCTTGCTCTTGTTGCCCAAGCTGGAGTGCAATGATGCAATCTTGGCTCACTGCAACCTCTGCCTCTGGGGTTCAAGCAATTCTCTTGCCTCAGCCTCCCGAGTAGCTGGTATTATAGGCACCTGGCACCATGCCCAGCTAATCTATTTTGCAATATTAGTAGAGATGCAGTTTCACCATATTGGCCAGTCCGATCTCAAACTCCTGACCTCAATGACAATATACATGTGTTTCTCTTTTTAAACTGTCTTCTATTCCATTAATCTATATGTTTATACTTAAACCAACGTCACACTCTCATGATTCTTATACCTGTACAATCATTCTTGCAGTCAGGTAAGTTCTGTAACTCTGTTCTTATTCAAAATTATTTGGACTTTCCTAATCCTTTGATTTCCTCATAAATTTTAGAATCAGCTTCCCATCTATAGATCTATTTAAATAATTGTATGAATATTGAACTTTCTGATCCATAAACATGACATATTTCTCCATCTATTTAGATGTTCTTAAATTTTCTTACCATTTATAGCTTTTAGTTACAGATACTGCACCTATTTTAAAAATGTAATCCCAATCATTTTATATATTTGATGTTATCACAAATAATTTGACTTCTCTGTTTTATTTTCAATGGTTCCTTTACAATATATACAATTGATTTTGTATATTCATCTTGAAGCCTTAGATCTCACTAAACTCACTTATTTTCTCTTGTAGATTTTTGATATTTGATTTTTTTCAAAGCTCAACTTTTATTTTAAGTTCACAGGGTACAAGTGCAGGTTTGTTACACGGGCATATTGCATGATGCTGACATTCGTGGTACAAATGATTCCATCACCTGGGGTAATGAGCATTGTACCCAATAGGCAGTTTTTCAACCCTCATTTCCCCCCTGCCTTCCTCCCTCAAGTAGTCTCCAATGTCTATTGTTTCCATCTTTAAGTACATGTGTACTTGATGTTTAGCTCCCACTTATGAGATAACTTGTAGTATTTGGTTTTCTGTTCCTGTGCTAATTTGCTTAGAATAATGGCCTCTAGCCCCATAGATGTTGCTGCAAATGACATGATTTTATTCTTTTATTATTATATCACGTGTATGTACCACATTTTCTTTATCCAATCCACCATTGATGAGTGTCTAGAGTGATTCCCCATCTTTGCTATTGTAAATAGTGCAGCAATAAATACATATATGTGCTTATGTGTTTTTGGGAGAACCATTTATTTTCCTTTGGGTATACACCCAGTAATAGGACTGCTGAATTGAATGGTAGTTCTGTTTTAAGTTCTTTGAGAAATCTCTAAACTGCTCTTCACAGTGGCTAAACTAATTTACATTTTCACCAACAACGTGTAAGTGTTCTCTTTCCTCCACAACCTCACCAGCATCTGCTTTTTGTTTTACCTTTCAGTAACAGCCATACTGACTGGTGTGTGATTGTGGTTTTGATTTGCATTTCTATGATGATCAGTCGTGTGGAGAATTTTTAAAATATATTTGTTGATCACTTGTAGGTTTTCCTTTGAGGAATGTTCACGTCCTTTGCCCCTCCTTTGTTATTTTTTGCTTCTTGAACTAAGTTCCTTACAGATTCTGAATATTAGATCTTTGTTGGATGCTAAGTTTGCAAATATCTTCTCTCATTCTGTAGGTTGTCTATTTGCTCTGCTGATGGTTTCTTTTGCAGTGCAAAAGCTCTTTAATTTAATTAGGTCTCATTTATTTTTGTTTTGTTGCAATTACTTTTAAGAACTTGGCTATAAATTATTTGACAAGGGTGATGTACAAATGGTATTTCCAAGGTTTTCTTCTAAGAATTTTATAATTTGAGGTTTTCAGATTAAGCATTTAATCAGTTTTGGGTTAATTTTGGTTTATGTTAAAACGTAGGGGTCTAGTTTCATTCTCATGCATATGGCTAGTTACCTCAGCACCATTTATTGAATGGGGAGTCAATTCCCTATTGTTGTTTTTGTTGACTTTGTTAAAGATCAGATTGTTGTGTGGCTGTGTAGCTTTATTTATGGGTTCTCTGTCCTGTTCCATCGATCTATGTGTCTGCTTTGGCACCACGATGTAACATGCTGTTCTTATTAGATTTCTTAGGATTTTTTTACATAGACAATTATGTTATCTGTGAATAAAGATGTGGTTGTTTTTTTTTTTCCACTAACTCTATTTAGTTGTTTGTCTTTTCTTATTGTATTGGCCAGGAACATAAATACAATGTTAAATAGAAATAGTAAGAACATATATCCTTGCCTTGTTTCTTAATATAGGGAGGAAAAAAATTCAGTCTTTTACTATTTAGTATGTTAGTAGGATTTGTATATGTATACACCATTAGCTTGGAAGAGTATAATTTTATTCCTAGTTTGTTAAGAGTTTTTAGTATTAATAGGAGTATATTTTGTCAAATGTTTTTATTTCATCTTTTTCTTTTGGAGGTTGTTAATATGGTATTACATTGATTGACTTTTTAAAAATTAACTCTTCATATCTAGGAAGAACTGTACTTCATCACGACATATTTCTCTATTTCTATATTGCATCACATAATTTACTTAACACTTTAATAGATGTTTACATCTATTTTCTTTAGTAATAATGGCCTGAGAGATTTCTTGTTACATTTTTCTGGACTTTGAATCATCAAAATACAGATGTGAATAAATGTTAGAAAGAGTGTTTCTTATAATTTTTACTGAAAATTTTATGTTAAATTATTGTCAGTTCTTTAAATTTGGAAGATATAACCACTGAAATCATTTAAGCCTGGAACTTCCTTTGGGGCAATATTCCAAACTACAAATTTAATCTTATTAATAGACATATGGCTAGTCAATGTTATCTATTTCATCTTGAGTTTTGATAGCTTGTGTCTTTCAACAAATATGACTTTTTTATCTACATTGTAGAATTTGTTGGTATAAAATTGATTATAACTCTAATTAACCTTTAGTATCAATGAAATCTTTAGTGAGTCCCCATCTTTCATTGCTCCTATTGGTAATTTGTATACTGTATTTGCTTTCTTTTTCCTGATCAGACTTGCTGAAAGTTTACTATTTTTGTTGGTCATTACATAGAACCAGTTTTTGGGTTAATTTTTCTCTATTGTTTTTCTCTTTTCCATGTAATTAATTTGTTCTCTTGTGTTTATTAATTTTTCCTTTTTACTTCCTTTCTGCTCATTTGTTCTTCTTTTACCATGTTTTCAGGTAAGAAGCTTACAATATTGATTTAAGCCTTTCCCTTCCCATAAATTTACTTTGATTATTGTCTTAGTCTGTTTGACTAAGAAAAACTTACCATAGATACTGGGTAGCTTAACAACAAATGTCTCACGCTTCTAGAGGCTGGAAGTTTGAGATCAGGTTGCCAGCTAGCACGTCAGGTTCTGGTAATAACTGTCATCTGGGTTGCAGACTAACTTCTTGTTGCATTCTCACCTAACAAAAAAAAGGCGGGGGGGGGGGGCAAGAGAGTGATCTGGGGTCTCTTTTATAAGGGCACTAATCCCATTCATGAGAGTTTCACACATATGACCTAATTATCTCCTGAAGTCTTCACCTTCTATAATCATCCAATTATGGTTTAAGATTTCGACATATAATTTTTTAAAGAAAGGGTAAACATTTAGTTCATTGCAGTTATACCTCACAAATTTTGACATTTTAAAATTTCATTAGGTTCAAAATATTTTCTAACGTGTCATGTAATTTGTTTTACTCTTTCTCGTACAAAAATGTGTCTGTTGTTTAACTAGGTTGTTATAAATTTAGAAAACCAATTTGTGAAGATAAACTCCTTTCATCAGGCAAACAAAGATAACAGGTAACCCTGGAGCTGAGGAATAACTTTGATTTTTGGTAACTTTCACAAGTCCACAGCTTTCTGATCAGACTTGCACTGCTCTATAACCTCCTATTTCTCATTTTCTGTGTCTAAGATCTCACTGTCCTGGTTTCTGAGCATCAACAGCTGCTTTTTCTTGAAGTAAGCATCAGTGAGATGTTGGGGGATTTTTGTGTCATTGATATCAATTTTTGCGGATGTGGCAATGACGCATTTCTGGTGTGTTCTATGGAGAAGAAACTGATTGAGAACCGTAGGTCCAGTTACAAGTAACAAGCCACTGCTCAAATGCTTTACAGCAACCAGTCTATTGCCCTGTAGTGTCCAGTGAGGATGAGCAGAATGGTCCTAGTAGAGATCCTAGCTCACATTTTTTCACATTTTTAGTTGTGGCTCAACAGCTTTTGATGCTCGTCTTCAGTAGAAGTGTGTCTAAGCATTTTGTGAAGCTTAACCACTCAGGTTCTACATTTATATGACCACCAACTGGTTCTGGGACAATAGCAAGAGCTTTTATTTATTCATTCATTCATCCATCCACCCATCCATCCCTCCCTCCCTCCCACCCTCCCTGGATTCAGTGGCTAAATACTTTATCTCGTATGTGACCTCTCAGAAATATATAGCAGATTGGGAATGTTTGCTATTCCCTTCGATGATGATGACACAATTTTATCTGCAGTGAGGTTTCCTCTTTTTGGGCTGTTTAGCCTTCATGTTAATATTTTTAACCTAACCAATGGCTTTAGCCTTCTCTGCTACAGGTTTCTTTCTACTGAAAGAGAGCTATGTAATTTCTCATATGAACTTTGGGTGTGTAGAAATTCATTGTCCAATTTTCATATATTTTAATATGAATGTTTTAATATTTTTGATTTCTACATTAATTTTGTGTTGGTTAATATATCATTTATGTTTTCAAACCTTTTAAAATTACTAATACTTATCACCCAAAATATGATCTCATTGTGAATATTCTGTGTTCACTTACTAATAACTTATTTTCAGCTATTTATGAGTTAAGTACTTCATAAACACCAATTACGTCAATTTAATTGCTAGTGTTGCTCAAGCATTCTATATTTTTTGCTGATTTTCTGTCAACTTTTTCTATCAATTACTGTGATCTCAGTACTGATCATTATAAGTATAGCTTATTATTTCTGTTCTATTAATTTTGACTTCATGAATTTGAAGTCTAAGGTACACACCCATTTCGAATTGTTATGTATTTTTGAGGCATTACCCATTCATATTTCTTAAGCATTTTGTACATATAAGATATAGCAGGTTCTTTCTTCTTAAATATACAATCTTATTCCTAATTGCCTTGTTTATGTAATTATTCTTAAATTATATAAATTATGCTTGGTTTACATTTTCTTTCTTGTTTATATCCAATAATTGCTAGAAGAAACTTAAAGTCATGAACATTTGAACACATACAAAATGTAACTTATTCGCCACTTTTATTTAATTGCCAGTTACAGAACAATACACACAACAGAATATGCACTTTTTTCCATGTGGACACAAATGATTTACCAAGATAGACCATATTCTGTGCTATACTACAAGTCTCAATACATATCAAAATATTTGAGTTAGTAAAAATATCTTCTCTACCCATAATAGAATTATATTAGAAGTCATTCCTAAGTACTTGGAAACGAAATAATACATTTCTTGATAACTCACAGATCAGATAATAAATCAAAGGAGAAATTAGACAGTTTTTTTGGTAACAAATGAAAATGAAAGCACATCAAAATTTGTGTAACGAGGGACGCAATATTTAGATGGAATCTTATAAAACTCAATATTCATGTAAAAATTAGAAAAAGTTTTATACCAATGACCTTAATGTATAACTTTAGAATTATTTTAGAAAAAAAGAGAGGGCCGGGCGTGGTGGCTCAGGGCCGGGCACGGTGGCCCAAGCCTGTAATCCCAGCACTTTGAGAGGCTGAGGCGGGCGGATCACAAGGTCAAGAGATCGAGATCATCCTGGTCAACATGGTGAAACCCCATCTCTACTAAAAATACAAAACGTTAGCTGGGCATGGTGGTGCGTGCCTGTAATCCCAGCTACTCAGGAGGCTCAGGCAGGAGAATTGCCTGAACGCAGGGGGCGGAGGTTGCGGTGAGCCGAGATCGCGCCATTGCACTCCAGCCTGGGTAACAAGAGCGAAACTCCGTCTCAAAAAAAAAAAAGAAAAAAAGAGCAGATTAAATCAAGGTAAGCAGAAGAAAAAAATAATAACTATCAAAGCAAAAATATAGAGAGAGGAAAAAATAGAAAAAAATACAAAAAACTGGTTGTTTGAGATTAATATAATTGATTAACCTCAAGTCAGTCTGATTAGGAAAAAAGAGTTTGACAAAAATTAACACTATTTTCCATAAGAAAAATGACATCAATACAAGTATCACAGATTTAAAAGGATAAGAAAATAAATATTATAAACAATTCTGTGCCAATAATTTAGGTAACTTAGATGAACATTTTTTGAAATACACAACCTACCAAAGCCGACTTTAGAATAAATAGATAACTTGTATAGCCTCATATCTATAAATGCATTCAAATGTGTGGTTAAAAACCTTTCCATGAGATCTCCAACCACAAATGGCTTCATGGGTGAAAGTAAAGAATAAATAAGTACATTCAGGAAAAATAATACTGAGCCTTCACAACCCTTCCAGAATATTGAAGAGAACAGAATGCTTAGTAATTTCCTTTATGAAGCCAACATTACTCTGAAAGCAAAACCAGATGGAGACATTATAAGAAATTTTTGGATCAATGTCTTTTATAATCATAGATGTTAACACTCTTATCAAGAATTTTAGTAAGCTAGGTTTGATAATAAACAGTTTTTAACTAATATATCATAACCAAGTGAGGCTTGTCCCAGGAAAGCAAGGTTGGCTTGACATTTAGAAATCAATCAATACAATTAATCATGTTAACCAATTGTAAAAGAATTATCACATGATCATCTTAATAGATGCAAACAAAAATTTGATAAAATCCAGTATTACTCCTAATTTTTTTTTTTAAATCCATTTAGGAAAAACAAGTTACTTCTTCACCTACAGCAGCTAACATTACACTTAGGAGTCAAACACCGAAAGCCTTTCCCTTAGTGTCACGAACAAGACAAGGACAGCACTTCTATTTAACATTGCCTGGGAGTCTCTAGCTACTACAATTAAGTCAGTGCAAGGAAATAAAAGGCATCTAAATTGAAAAGGACAAAGTAAAACACTTATTATTCACAGCTGACAATAATCTATATTAAAACATAGAGATTCTGCAAAAACGCAACTAGAACTACTACGTAAGTTTAGTAAGTTTTCAGGATACAAGATGAATTTAACAATATAAAGTGTATTTCCATATACTAGGTATGATTGATAATTAAAATGAGCATTCACTTACAGAAGCAACAAAAAGTGTGAGCTACTTATCAACAAATGTAACATAAGGTATTTACAACCTGAAGCACTAGAAACTACCAAGCATCGCTAAGATAGAAACTCGAAATAAACGGGGGTGTTTGAAATGTTCATTATTTTGAGTGTGGTGATGTTTCACAGGTGTATTTATATATCAAAACTTACAGCTAGGCACAGTGGCTCATGCCTGTTACCCTAACACTGTGGGAAGCAGAGGCAGGTGAATTACTTGAGCTCAGGTATTCAAGAACAGATGGGCAACAGGGTGAACCCGTCTCTACAAAAAATACAAAAATAAGCCGAGTGTTGCGGCACATACCTGTAGTCCCAGCTACTTGTGGGGCTGAGGCAGGAGGATCACTTGAATCTGAGGTCAAGGCTGCAGTGAGCTCAAATCATGCCACTGCACTCAGCCTGGGTGACAGTAAGACCCTGTCTCTAACTCCCCCCCCCCCAAAAAAAGTCTTATCAAAAGTGTATACTTTACATATGTAGAATTTATTGTATGTCAATTTTAGCTCAATAAAATTCTAAAATATAGAAATAAACATTTGATGTTATTCAACATCCATTGGTGATAAAGTTTATGAGCAAACAAAGAATAGAGGAAAAGTTTCTCAATCTGATAAACAGCATCTGCACAAACCTACAGTTAAAATTAAAAACAATGGTATAATGCTCGATGTTTTCCTTTCAATACTCACAAGGATACTAGTTGTACTTACTCATCAGTTTTACTTAACATTGTACTGAAAGTGTAGCCAGTGAAATGGCGGGGATGAGATGCAATAATGATTGGGGAAGAAACACACAAAACTGTCTTTGTTTACAGACAATATGGCTGTTTACATAGAATGTCACAGGGAATCTTCAAAACAATTGACAAACTTACCAATTTATTTAGCAAGTTCTTAAGATACGGTATCAATATCCTTAAATCAGTTGTGTTTCTACAGAACAGCCAGTAATAGTAAATAAAAAATTTAATATCCCATTTACAATAACATCAGAGAAAAAAAAACTAAGGAATGGATAAAAGAATATGCAACCTGGTGCAGCTGCTCATGCCTATAATCCCAGAATTTTGTGAGGCTGAGGTGGAAGGACTGCCTGAGCTCATGAGTTTGAGATCATCCCGGAAAACACAATGAGACTCAGTCTCTTAAAAAAAAAAAATTAAAAAACATATTTTTAAAGACTCCATGAAAAAGTGAAGAGGCTGGCCACAAAATGAGACAACAATAGTTAAAATGCATATATTTTAAACAAACAACAAAAAAAAACAACTTGTACCTTAAATGTATAATAACAACAAAACAATTAAAAAGACAACACTCCTTTCATCAAATATGGACAAAAGATAATCACTTCACAAAAGAATGTCTAGGTGTGCTTAATATGCCTAGGAAAAAGTGCTGAATATCATTATGTATCAGGGTAATTGAAATCAGTATATGACAGCATTTTATAGTCACTAGAATAGCTGGATTAAAAAGATCAAATATTGGTCATGGTCTAAAACAAGTGAACACTCATATATTTCTAGTGGATGTACAGAATGGTAGAACTATTTTGAAAACTATTTGACTTTTTCTTGTCAAGTTAAATGTACTCAACTATTCATTCCTAATTATTTTTCCAAGAGAAATATCCTAAAAGACTTATGTAAGACTTTCTTCATAGCAGATTCATTCAAAATATCAAAACCTAGAAAACCAAACTGTTCATCAAGCAAGCATATTAAAGAAATCACGGAATAGTCATACCATGGAGTACTACACAGTAGTAACAGTGTCTTGTATTGATGTATATAACAACATGGATGAATCTCAAAAGCATTATGTTAACTGAAAGAAGCCAGAAGGAAATAAGGATATTTTATATGTTATTCTGTAAAAAGTTCAAAAACAAAGCAAAAGGAATCCATGATAATAGAAATCAAAGCAATGATTGCCTTTGGGGGCGGGTTGACTACGAGATGACACAGGACAACTTTCTCAAGCATTTGGAAGTATTCTCTTCCTTAAGCAGTTAACTAGAGTATGTTGATCTATTAAGACGTATCAAATTGTACTCTTAAGACTGATGCATTTCAAATTATGTAAATTTTACCTCAATACAAAAAAAGTTTGATTTTCAGGCAAAATTAAGTGCTTTTTGAGGGAGAGGAAAGATTTGAGGGAGCAAGTTGCAGAAAATGGAAAGTAATAGGAAAGTTAGAGTGAAAAGAAAAAGACTCTGACAAGGAAGCAGAGAGGGAGGAACAATGAGAGGGAGCTCAGTGAAGTGGTGGGTACTACTTTGCAGTGTTTTCTAGATTAACCCTGCAGGAAAGCCAAAGATTATTATTTATCTCACATTTTCATGATCATTTTGGAACTACTTACTTGACTCTAAGATACGTTCATTGACCTCTGAAACTACTTACTTGACTCTTAAGATACGTTCATTGACCACTATCCCTAGTTGTATTTAGTGACTGGAATACTTAAAAATGTAGTATTTTACATTTTTTAAATGGAACATCAATCAGAAATCTCTGAAGCCAAGTGATGCCAAGAGGAAGCCTCGGCATCCCCAGATGCCCCACTGATTGTAGGCACAGAGCCCAGTACGGAGCTCAGCAATTTTGGTCTCTTGCTAGGCAGAGAGTGACGATTACATAGGGTTTCAGGTGTTTTGTGCACCATGGGTTTTACATGTGCAACAGAAGAAGATTATTTTTGCAAGATAGCAGCCTGTATTGAGGCACACACGCATTTATATTGCTTTTGGCATCCAGGGGCCCTTTTAACCAAATTTTGTCAAGCACATTTCCTTTCTGAACAGAGGCTGCATGCAACAATTGGATGAACAATTTTTGCAAAATCTCTCAGGGGGCCTCTCTTGAGACTGAGCCTGTATGAGATCATGATATGAGACTATGGCTTGGCTGGATTTTTATTTCAGTAAGTGATCTCATTCACTTAAAGCACTAATCATTTTAACAGGAGAAAAAAGAAATACAGCCTTCCAAAATCACAGCAGGAAAAAAATAAGGGAAAAAGCATGTCAAAGTAATCATGTGAAGGTCCCCATGTGATTTTACATGGAAAATTTTCCACTTATACATCATCAGAGTGGATATACAGTCTGATATTACTGGTAGATGTATGAGAAAGTCAACCTAATGCAAACAAATAGGATTCCCGGCTGCAAAACTGACTTACCTGGTTTGGGTTTATTACATTTGACATGAAGAAAACCACTTTCCCCTTTTGGAAGTCTTTCCATCATAAGACACATAACATCTGCATGAGTATAATTTGTAGAAGAGAAAGATTAAAATATGCTTTAGAGCAAGTGTGATACTAGTGACAGGGTTTACCTGATGAGAAATATCTGGATGAAAACTGGAAAGTGCAACATGGCTACCCCTACCAGGCCTCTTGGTTTCACTTTATCTTATTTCCATATTTAGGTTAACTAAGTAGAGCTCTTTTGTTTATATTCCCCATCCTCCCAACTTTAAATCTGTCTCTTTGCTTATTTCTAACTATCCACTGTGAAAGCTTTGCTCTGTGTATACAGCAAAACACTTTTAAACATTCCGCACTATAGGGAGTAAGATTATTTACAGCTAAACCTAACAAGTCTGCAAAGCACATTAAATCCAGAAACCAAGTTGGTCTGATTCTGTTTTCTATTAGTAAGTTCATTGGGAACAGATTCAAGTAATTTTGTGGAATGGTGATATTTTAAATAAAAATATGTATCTACCAGAGGGGGGGGAAAAGACAGCAAGAGGATGATTAGCATTTCTGTAACTGCATGTGTGGCAGTTGTAATTCTTGGATATTCTAGATAGAATATAGGGTAATTGTATTAGTCCATTCTCAAGCTGCTATAAAGACATACAAGAGACTAGGGAATTTATAAAGAAAAGGGGGTTTATGGACTCAGAGTATCACATGCCTGGGGAGGCCTCATAATCATGAAAGAAGCCAAAGGCACATCTTAGATGTCAGCAGGCAAGAGGTCCTGTGCTGGGGAACTGCCCTTTATAAAACCATTAGATCTCATGAGACTTACTCACTATCAGAAGAACACCAGGGAAAAACCCATGCCCAAGATCCAGTTACCTCCCATCAGATCCCTGTCGTGACATGTGAAGATTACGAGAGCTATAATTCAAGATGAGACTTGGGTGGGAACACAGCCAAACCATGTAATTCCACCCATGACCTCTTCCAAATCTCATGTCCTCTCATTTCAAAACCAATCATGCCTTCCCAAAATCTGAGGTCATTTAGAATTCAAAATTCCACAGTCCAAAGTCTCTTCCACCTATGAGCCTATAAAATCAAAAGCAAGTTAGTTACTTCCCAGATGCAATTGGGGTGCAAGCATTTGGTAGATATATGTGTTCCAAAGGGGAGAAATTAGCCAAAATGAAAGGGTTACAGACCCCCATGCAAGTCTGAGGTCCATCATGGCAGTCAAATCTTAAAGCTCCAAAATGATCTCCTTTGCCTCCATGTCTCACATCCAGATCATGCTCATGCAAGTGGTGGATTTCCATGGTCTTGGGTAGCTCTGCCCCTGTGGCTTTGCAGGGCACAGCCCCTTTCCTGCCTTCTTTCATGGGCTGGCATTGTCTGTGGCATTTCCTGGTTCACAGTGCAAGCTGTCAGTGGATCTACCATTCTCGCGTCTGTAGAACGGTGGCCCCTTTCTCACAGCTCCACTAGACAGTGCCCCAATGGGCACTATGTGTGGGGGCTCCAGCCCCACATTTTCTTTCTGTACTGCCCTAGTAGAGGCTCTCCATGAGGGTTCTGCCCCTGCAGCACACCCCTGCCTAGACATGCAGACATTTCCATACATCATCTGAAACCTAGGGGGAAGTTTCCAAGTCTCAAATCACAGCTTCTGTGCACCCACAGGCCCAACATCTCATGTAAACCACCAAAGCTTGGGGCTTGCATCCTCTGAAGCAATGACCTAAGGTGTACATTGGCCACTTTTAGCAATGGCTGGGAGGCAGGGCATCAAGTCCAGAGACTGCACAAAGCAGGAAGGCTCTGGGCCCAGCCTACAAAAACATTTTTTCCTCCTAAGTGTCCATGCTTGTGATGGGAGGGGCTGCTGTGAAGACCTGTTACATGCCCTAGAGACATTTTCCCTTGTCTTGGTGATTAACACTTGGTTCCCTGTTACTTATGCAAATTTCTACAGCACGCTTGAATTTCTTCTCAGAAAATGAATTTTTCTTTTCTATTCCATCATCAGGATGCAAATTTTCTCAGCTCTTAACGTTCTGCTTCCTTTTTAAATATAAGTTCCAATTCCAAACCGTATCTTTGTGAATGAATAAAACTGAATGCTTTTAAGAGCACACAAGTCACTTCACCAATGCTTTGCTGCTTAGAGTATCTTCTGCCAGATACCCTAAATCATCCCTCTGAAGTTTAAAGTTCCACAGAATCTCTAGGGCAGGGGCAAAATGCTGCCAGTGTCTTTGCTAGAGAATAGCAAGAATCACCTTTGCTCCAGTTCCCAGTAAGTTATTCACCTCCATCTGAGACCACCTCAACCTAGACTTCGTTTTCCATATCACTATCAGTGTCTTGATCAAAGCCATTCAACAAGTCTCTAGGAAGTTTCGAACTTTCCCACATCTTCCTGTCTTCTGAGCTCTCCAAGTCTCTAGGAAGTTCCAAACTTTCCCATATTTTCCTGTCTACTTCTGAGCCCTCCAAACTGATTTAATCTCTGCCTGTTACCTAGCTCCAAAGTTGCTTCCACATTTTTGGGTATCCTTATAGCAGCACCCCACTATACCAGTACCACTTTACTTCATCAGTCTGTTCTCAAGCTGCTGTAAGGACATACCAAAGACTGGGTAATTTACAAAGAAAAAGAGGTTTAACTGACTTACAGTTCCACAGGGCTAGAGAGGCCTCATAATCATGGCATAAGGCGAAGGAGAACCAAAGGCCCATCTTGCATGGCAGCAGGCATGAGAACATGTGGAGGGAAACTACCCTTTATAAAATCATCAGATCTCATGTGACTTCCAGGAAACAGCATGGGAAAAACTCACCCTCATGATTCAATTACCTCTTACTGGGTCCCTTCCACGGCATGTGTGGATCATGGGAGCTACAATTCAAGATGAGATTTGGGTGAGGACACAGCCAAACCGTATCAGTAATGCAAACCCATTGCATCCCAAGTCAGTTTAGTACAAGGCTGGGGGCTGTCACTGAAGCTGCTCGTGGTCAGTGGCTCCCGTAGATTTAGAAAGCTTGAATTAATGATGAGCTTCTCTCAGCTTCTATGATCATACCTGTTCATGCCTCTGTTATTAGATCTCCACCCTCACTCTTCAGCATATACAATACAGTGGAGGGAGCCTGTGTTTAGAAAACTTACAGCCAGAGCCTATCATCAGAGACAATGCAGTCCACCCAAGTCAGAATTTTCTCATCGAATGCCTTCAGAATTATTGCTACCCAAGTCATGGCCAGTCTTTCCCAAATGAATATACTGCTACAGCCAGCTTTGAAAGTTAGTGGACAGTTTTGTCTGCCATTGCTCAAATCTGTTATCTTTTCTCATTGCCCAAGTCTGAGCCTTTCTGCTCAACTGTAATCTATGTTCTGTTACACGTACTGCTCCAGGATCCAGGATCCTTCTTTCTTAGCCTAACTTCATTGCTCAGTACGTTCCATGTGCCTTTGGGCACCCTGATCTATAGTTACCAACTTTTTTTTTTTCTTATTTTGAATTTTTATGGATACATAGTAGGTGTAGATACTTATGGTGTACATGAGATATTTTGATACTGGCATACGATGTGTAAAAATCACATCAGGGTAAATGGGATATCCATTGCCTCAACATTTACTATTTCTTTGAATTACAAACATTCTAATTATACATTTAAACTTATTTTTAAATGCACAATGTACACTACCTGATGTCAAATTATACTATAAATCTATAGTAACTAAAACAGCATGGTACTAGCATAAAAACAAACACACAGATCAATGAAACAGAATGGAGAGCTCAGAAGGAAATCCACACATCTATAGTAAACTCATTTTTGACAAAGGGCCAAGAACACATATTAGGGAAAGGACAGTCTCTAAATGGTACTGGGAAAACTGGATCCCCATAAACAGAAAAATTAAACCAAACCAATACCTCTTAACACATACAAAAATCAAATCAAAATGGATTCAATACATAAATCCAAGACCTCAAACTTTGAGTCTACTAAAAGAAAACATTAGGGAAACTATTCTTTCTCATTTATGAGCTCTTCATTTAACATCCTTTCCTCTTCTGCACACTAACTGGAAGTTGATTCTTCCACGAAAAGGCTTTTCCTCCTGAAGCTTTTTCATTTGGTGTCTGTAAGTTCACCAGCATCCCATGGACTCTGTATCTGGCGATCAAACTTGACATTCTTCTGATCTCCATTCTGAATCATACACTACTTTTCTTCTCCTATGAGTAACAATTATGCTCCTTGGCAGTTTATGCCAACCTTTTAGCAGTACCGTCATAGTCATCCATGGATTTTCCAATTATCCTTGTTCATTTACTGATATTTTAGTACCTGGCCATAGTCTTTTCCACCTCGTTAATGGGACTTTTATTTTAGGTGACTTTAAATTTTGTTTTGACAACCAATCTTACATGATAGTCTCTCGATCCATGTGCCTCTTGCCCTGTTCCATTTGCCTTCACTTGACTCCACATTGGTCACATTGTTCAGTCCTCATGGTCACATCCCGGACCTTGACTTCTTCTGGAGCTCATCCATCCCTGGACCAATCTTTTAGCAGCCTTGCTGACATGGTAAAATGGGAAAGGTGAGAATAAGCTGAGGAATTCTTCTGTTTAAAAATAAACATGAGAATGTGTTTCAAATACATATTTAAACTTATGCTGCCACAAACTGCTAAGGAGCATGCTTTCAAATACATATTTTAAAGGGGCCAATCAAGAGTCAGTGGATGAAACATATGGGAAAAGATTACTGGTGAAGAAATGTGTTTAGGAAGGGTGAGGGAAATAGATAGGATGATGAAACTCAGTTCAAGAAAAAACAACTTTTCCTCTGAAAGAGGTATAAATAAAATAAGGGCAAATGTTTACATACATGGAAAATTTAGGGAATGCAGGACTACTGGTTTGTAATTTATCTATAAGGAAAAAGTAAAAATTTCCTTCTGAGAGTGAAAGAATGGGAATGACTGAGAATGGGTCAGAAGAACGAAAACTGTGAAGGGCTGAAAGAGGATCACCACAAACTGCTGCCTATTCAAGTGAAGATCCACATCATAAATGTGCCAGAGTAGAGGATGCAAAATGATGACTTGATAGATGTTTGTAGCAGAAGGCAGAACAGCTGATTTTGTCATGAGTGCTTTGGCTTGTTATTTGCTAAGGAAGGAAGTGAAGCCACACAAGAGAGCTAAGAGATAAAGAGTAACAGGAGGCTGGGCGCAGTGGCTAATGCCTGTAATCCCAGCACTCTGGGAGGCTGCAGTGGGCAGATCACCCGAGGTTGGAAGATCAAGACCAGCCTGGCCAACATGGTGAAACTCTGGCTCCAATAAAAATACAAAAATTAGCTGGGCGTGGTGGCACGCACCTGTAGTCCCAGCTACTCAGAAGGCTGAGGCAGGAGAATTGCTTGAACCCAGGAGGCAAAGGTTGCAGTGAGCCGAGATTACGCCACTGCACTACAGCAATAGCACCACTGCACTCCAGCCTGGTGCCTGGGGACAGAGCGAAACTCGGGTCTCAAAAAAAGGAAAAAGAAAAATAAGCCATGTGTAGTCCCTCACACCTGTAATTCCAGCTACTTGGGAGGCTGAGGCACAAGAATCACTTGCACTACAGCTACGTAGGAAGTGGAGGTTGCAGTGACCTAAGATCATGCCACTGTAGTCCAGGCTGGGCAACAGAGGGAGATTTTGTCTCAAAATTTAAAGATGTAAATAGAGAAGTCAAAGGATAAAAAGCCTCAGAAACGTCCAAGAGAAAGTATAATGAAAACAAGAGAACAAAACCTGTAAAAATAGGAAATATGAAAGAGCAAAAACCTGAAATATCACCCATAATTCCTTTCTCACATGAAAAATTGGAGGCTTATATTAACTTGTATGGAATATCACTACCAAGTAAAACTTATCAGGGATTCACAAAACCAAAAGCAGATAAAAAATGCATTTAGTGACACAATCCATTTGTCATTTTGAGACTGACAGCTTGTTCAGCCCTGTCACAGCCTAAGTGAAGTGGGATCTCTAATCCAATAGTTTATTTAAAGAGCAAAGAAAGGGAGCTCTTTCAGCAGGAACAATAGAGAAAGCCATTCTACATCTAATTTATTTAGTCATAAATTGCCTCAATCCCACACTTCACAGCAAACAAACAGATGACAGTAATTCTATTCAAACAATGTATAAAGGTTGCAGAAATTAAATTATCACTCTTTTTAAAAAGAAATAGAGCAGTATCATAAAAGTACAATCAAGTTTCTATTTCATGTAACATTTTACTTAAAAATCAAAAAGGTGTTTTGACGTAGACAAAATGAAGCCAACCCCAGGTACAAATAAAAATCAAGCAGAGAATAAAGATAACCACACGAGTAAATTAAACAAAACTATTGTAATTTTTTTGAAGGAATTGCTATTCTGCATCAAAAATACATTGGGAAGAAAGTTAAGCATTTTTAAACATTAAGAGAATATGTATTTGTTCTGTCAGAGATAGGCACTGAGGGTAAACGCAATGAATCCTCCAATTAGGGTTTCTTGATAAATCTTGGAAATCCAGCATTTAGAAATATTATCTATTTGATAAAGAATTTCCTGCAGTTGTATTTCATCCCCCGCAATTGGTAAGCAGCATTTGTTTGCATTGTGTTTTCCAGTTGGCTGGTTGTGGATTCTGGGAAAACAGCTTTTAGCCAAAGGGTAGAGTTGATTCTATTACAACCCTACACTCAACTACTCTTGCTCACTGGGGACCATGACTCCAGATTAACTTGCGTTCCAAAGAGAAATACACTTGTTGCTTTCAATGAAGTTTCTGGTAGACTGTAATCTGTACAAAATCCAGTCTCAGTGACAAAAATAAAATAAAACAAAATAAAATAACCTTTGTTAAAGGTATGAAAGAAAATGAAATACAGCAGAAATCGGTCCCTTTGCATCAACCTGGAGGGCATTTGTTTGGAAGTATATTTAATGACAAAGATGGAGCACAGCAGTGATACGTGGTCTGTCCACATATACTGAGACATCAAAGGAGATGAGGGTGTCTGCACACTGCATTCCCTGCCCTTGAACTAGCTTGGTAGAAGAAGGCGTAAGAAAGCTTTCTCATACTAGGGTTCAAGTATGCAACCTTAACATCATTATGAAAAATCACAATTCAGATATAAAGAAGCAATTTATCTCATCTTTCTGAGTAGCTTCTGTCATTCATAATCAGTCTTATCTAGAGATGGATTGAGGAACCTCTTCCTCTGGAAGGAGAGGGAAGAAAACAAGCAATCAAAACACTTGTACGTATTTATTCTTTCATTTAACAAATGTTTATTGGTACCTACTAGGAGCCAGGTGCTTGTTATACATCTGTGTACAAAATAGACAAAGTTCCCAGTAGAACTTACATTCTACCTAGGGGTAGAATATTATAAATAAATTGGAGAGTATGTTGAAAAGAGTATGTTAGAAAGTGATCATAAGGAATCAGGAGGACATTAAATAGGAGGGTTGAGATTAAAAAAGGTTACATGTTAAATCAAGTGTTTAAAATGTTGAAGGAGTGGGTGCTACAGATATCCGAGGAAATGATACATGTAAATGAGGGAGGATGAGTTTTGAAATGGAGAGACTTCAGTCTCTATCTTTCTGGAAGAAAACTCAAGATCATCTAAGAATGAGGCAGGCTTGGAGTAAGCAACTTAATGAGAACACTGAGAGTCTGAAGGAACCATAGTGAGACATGAGAAAGGAAGGTATCCAGGAAAGCATAAACCAGGTTCTCAGCAGTGCTGGGAAACTAGTTATGTTGGACACTAAATATTTGTATTGGATGCATTTTGAATAGTTGTACAGTTTTTTGAACACAGTGCGTGGCGGAGCAAGAAATGATTTAATTGATTCTAAGTTGGGAATTATCAAGAGAGAGGGACAAGGGAATGAGGGAGTGGAGTTTGTTGACCAAAGAGCACGTGTGGAGGTGGGTCACAGGAGTCAGTTCAGCAGTAAGGAAGTGAAGCTGCACATGGGACTTACAGAGAAGAAAAAACAGAAAAATGTTTCAAAGGATTTGGAGATGAGGAAAGCGTATACTAAGATTAAGAATATGTGAGAAGTAAACAAATAAAATGTGGTGGTTGGGATTTTAGCTTCAAAATCTGAGGTTAAATTATCCCAGCGATGGTGACGTGTCATCTTGAGAATGAGATACTGAAGAAGAAGATGGTTACATTGTAGGAGATTGTTTAAACTCATGACTCATCCAGTTCTCTTGAAATTAATAGGTAGAATGCTTCATCTACCACAGCACCACAAGAAAAAACACAAGTTTGGCAGGTAAGTCTAAAATACATAGACCATTCTTTCACTTACTAGCCCAGTAACCTTGAAAAAGCTCATTGAGTAAAATAAAGTTTCCTCAATTGCAGGATGGATAAAATTGAACGTAACACGGGACTACTGATGCGGAATAAATGAGTTAAGGCATGCAATCTGTGTCTAGCACAGTACCTGATTCAATAAAACTTAATCAACAGTCAACAGCCTTTACCAAATTTTGTACATTCAGAGATTTTTGTTTTACACTTAAACCTTCTATGATAAAGATGTGTCCTATAAGTTTTTCCCCATAAAGCTAATATTAAAATAATATGGCTTACATTCTTACAATGATAGAGTTTAAGAATTCAAATATGATATCCATTCCCTTTCCTTTGAACTGTCATTTCTTTCTCAGTGAATATGAAGGAATAATTTTAAGCTAAGAAATAATCATTGTAAGTATGACCCGAGGCTGAAATAACTGGCTGGTGAGAATCTGGAATAAAACAATAGCTTTATTAAAAGGTATGAATTCAAATGATCCAGAAGGAGAGTCATGATGACACTGACACTAGTGGGTCTGAGATATGCTTTTATTTCCCCATGCTTAAATTCTACAACTAACCCCAAATTCTCAGGAAGGAATTCTGTTTTGCTACTGAAATGCCAGGGATTCGGTCTAGGTACTGCTCACAGCACAGACTGTCTATCACTGAGACAATGAGTACTGCCAGGGAAGAAGGTTTTACCTGGGTGGTGCAATCGGGAGAATGGGAGATCAGTCTCAAAGCCATATACCTTGCTAACTAAAATTGAAAGGTTCTTGTAGTCAGAGAAGCCAGGAAAATAGGAACCGTGGAGAGACAAGGAAGCAATCATGACGGATGAGGGGTTTGGCATCTCATTGTCTCAGGGCAGCTGAGGTGAAGGAGAAGCACAGCTCCTGGAAAAGGATGAAACAAAAGCACAACTTTTGGCAGTGATGCTGAGGTTAAACTGGGGAAAAAAGTGAAAGGACAACTGGAAAGTGAGTCTCAAGTTCAGAAACAAGAAACGTGAGGAACAGATCAAAAAGTTGCAGGGAGTAGGAACCGGGCCAGTGAAGGGACTCAAGGCAGTATTATGAGCAAAGAAAAGAGAATCAAGGGCCACATTTACACAGAGTTAGTGTCCTACTGAAGACTGAGGCAAGACCAGGTAATTGTGATACTTCTTTCCAGGATCTGAGAGTGGTGAGCAGATCCCATAAAAATGTCAACATTATTTTAACCTAATCATAATAGTCTCTGTTCATAATTTTGCAGGTGTTATTTTTTTTTTAGCAACAAAAATCATCTGATTATGAAGAACTGGGTAATATTTGTCCTTGAAGTCATCAAAGGTTTGATACCATGAAATAAAATGACTACGGGGCTAAATGAGAAGGTTCTCTTGTGCTTAGGTAACTACAACGATTAAACTATTTTTATAACAAGCTCATGGTGTTAAGATTTCGTCTCTTCCACTTCGTTTTCTTGAACTCTTTTGCATAGCATGTGATCCATGATTTACAGCACACAAACAACTTATCTTACATTGAGGTCACATGTACACAGCTTCTATTCACGCAGGTAGCTTATGAAACACAGCCTCTTCATTATAATCCAATAAATTTTACATTTGGGCCAGGATTTTATGTTTTTTAATTCTTGATTTTCCACTTGACTTCTCTCTAGATTTCATACAGAATTTATTGTGTAGCTCTCTTAGTCACCCCCTCAAAATTTTATATATGTGTATCAAATTGCCATCCAAGTAGCAACCTGATTTAAGACTCTGTATGCTAATGATAGTAAGTTTTACAATATTTATTGATCATGTATATGCACCAGATACTGTGCTAAGGGTTTTATATATATTATATCTCATTTAATTGTAAGAGTATCAATAACAATGGTTCTTTTCTTAATGGTAGATGTGAAGAAACTAACTTATGATTAACTTGACAAGAATCCTAAATCTGGTAACAGAACTCTGAGGCCTGATTGTTGACTGCTAGTTCTTATAGCTTAGCCATCATCATGAACTGTTTTCAGTTGTATTTCACAGAAATCCCCTTAAATCCTTTGTGTATGATTTCGGATCAGCAATTCCAATGTTTTCATTTCCTGTGGTTTTCCTAGCTGATTCGCCCCAGTCAGCTAATATTCTTCATTTTGATATACAATGTAACTATTTCAGGCATAATAAAATTATCCTGCTTTCAGACCTCCAAACAGTTTACTCATCTCATTATCCCTGTCTTTTTCTTAGTGCATGTTTCTGGGCCTTCGCTTAGAAGACACTAAACAGTCAATCCCTGTTAGGTCACGGAGCAGTCAAGCCTTGTTCGTTATAAACATTAGTAAGAATGAACCTGACACAGGCTCATGCTGGTGCCTCCCTTTTGCAGATAATACTCACATTTAAAGTACATCTATTTTTGGAAATGGATTTTCTTTACAGAAACTATTTTCTTTTAATTGTGTATTACAAAGGTTTTAAGCAGTGATTTTCCTCCTTTAAATGGGAGCATCTATCTGGATATTATTTTAATTCTAACTTTTTTTGTCTCTCATAAATGAAAACATTTTAGATCAAAGCAAATGGACAGCAACAGCATGACTGGGATAAAAATCTTTGTATCGATAATTGATCTAGCGAATGCTGGGAAGATGGCCACCTAAGAACAGCTCAGGACTTCAGCTCCCAGTGAAAGTGCAGAGGGTGAGTGGACGCCGCATTTCCAGACGAACTCTTATTGCCCACAGACCAGGAGATACCCAGGCAGAGGGGTCGCCAGCATCGCAGTCCCAGCCGGGTGCGGCTGTTTTGGCCCCCGCGGGGCTTATTCCGCCCGCGCGGCTGCTGTGACCACTCCCTGTTGCTGCAGTTCTCCATACAAAAGCCACTGGTCTGGGAGCCTCTTAGCTGGCGAGCAGAGCCCTGAGACGGCAGAGTTGCCCATTCATCTGAAATAGCGAGCCAGGCCAGGAGATTCCTAGGCAAAAAATCCGCCAGGAGCTGGTGCCCCAGTTCGAGCCGACTCCGTGAGTCGCAGCACGGGAGATCCCAGCACCTTTTCAACAAGCGACTGGAACGCGGGGTCGTTCAACTTAAAAGAAAAGACTCTGAGTCAGGGAGCCAGGTGATCAGGCTCGGTTGGTCCCACCCCTCCACCCCCAACAACAACGAAAACAAAAACAGTAATTGGAAACCCTCTGGGTTGAGCCCTTCAAACCAAGCACAGCTGAACCCGGACGGTCCGGCTCCGTGGGGGAGGGGCTTCCGCCATTACTGAGACTCTCCGCTGCTACGGAGGCAGGCTGCCGTTGCCGAGGCAACCCGCCGTTGCCGAGGCAACCTGCCACAACAGAGAGTCCGCCATAACAGAGGCGGGGCCACCCTTGCTGAGACAGTTCTAACTACACCCATATAAACTGGACTGCAGGGAAAAGCACAGGGCAGCTGGGTGGAGCCCACAGCAGCTCAGCAAAGCCTCTGTGTGCAGGCAGTAGCTAGGCGTGCTGCTAGCTGGGCGGGTCAGACCTGAAAGAAAAATCAACAAAGGCAGTTAGTGCAGCGGAAACTCATAAAACTCCAACTCCCTGGGACAGAGCACCTGGGATCAAAAAGTGCTTTATGAGTTCAGCTGCAGCAGACCTAAACGTACCTGCCCAGCAGCTCTGAATGAACAAGGGAGCTCACAGCTCAGGACTTAAGCCCCAATAAAAGATAGACTGTCTCCTCAAGTAGCTCCCTGACCCCCATAGATCCAAAGACTCACCTCATAAAGGAGAGAACGGACTGACAGTAGGTGAGCATCCTTCTGGGACAAAGATAGCGGAAGAGGAAACTGGCAGCAACCCTTACTGTTCTGCAGCTGCTGCAGGTGATCCCCAGGCAAGCAGGGCCTGGAGAGGACCTCAGCAGTCCTACAGCAGAGGGGCCAGACTGTTAGAGGGAAAGCTTAAAAAAAAAAAAAAAAAAGAAGAAGTAACTTCAGCATCCACGAACTAGAAGCTCACTCAGAGACCCAATCTGAAAGACAGTAACTACAAAGACAACAGGTGGATAAACCCACAAAAATGGGAAGAAACCAGCGTAAAAAGGATGAAAACTCCCGAAACCAGAACACCTCTCCTCCTAAAAGGGATCACAACTCCTCACCAGCAAGGGATCCAGACTGGATGGAGAAGGAGGGTGAAGAAATGACAGAATCGGACTTCAGAAGGTGGATAGTAAGAAACTACAGTGAGCTAAAAGAACATGTTCTAACCCAATGCAAAGAAACTAGGAACCTTGAAAAAAGATTGGACGAACTGCTAACGAGAATGGACAGCATAGAGAGGAATATAAGTGAATTGATGGAGCTGAAAAACACAACACGAGAACTTCGTGAAGCATGCACAAGCTTCAACAGCCAAATTGACCAAACAGAAGAAAGGATATCAGAGGTCGAAGATCAACTCAATGAAATAAAAAGAGAAGGCAAGAACACAGAAAAAAGCACAAAAAGGAACGAACAAAATCTTCAAGAATTGTGGGACTATGTGAAAAGACCTAATCTACGTCTGATAGGTGTACCTGAATGTGATGAAGAGAATGAATCCAAACTGGAAAATACTCTTCAGGATATTATCCAGGAACACTTCCCCAACCTAGCAAGGCAGACCAATATTCAAATACAGGAAATACAGAGAACACCACAAAGATATTCCTAAAGAAGAACAACCCCAAGGCACATAATCATCAGATTCACCAGGGTTGAAATGAAAGAGAAAATGCTAACGGCAGCCAGAGAGAAAGGTCGGGTTACCCACAAAGGGAAGCCCATTAGACTCACAGCAGATCTCTCAGCAGAAACCCTACAAGCCAGAAGAGATTGGGGGCCAATATTCAACATCCTTAAAGAAAAGAACTTTCAACCCAGAATCTCCTATCCAGCCAAACTAAGCTCCATAAGTGAAGGAAAAATAAAATCCTTTGTGAACAAGCAAGCACTCAGAGATTTCATCACCACCAAACCTGCTCTACAAGAACTCCTGCAAGAGGCTCTACACATATAAAGGAACAACCAGTACCAGCCTCTCCAAAAACACACCAAATGGTAAAAGAGCATCAACACAATCAAGAATCTGCATCAACTAACCAACTAAACAGCCAGGTAGCGTCAAAATGACAGCATCAAATTCACACATAACAATACTATCCCTAAATGTCAATGGACTAAATGCCCCAATCAAAAGACACAGACTGGCAAATTGGATAAAAAGCCAAAACCCATCAGTGTGCTGTATCCAGGAAACCCATCTTACATGCAAGGATATACAAAGCCTCAAAATAAAGGGATGGACGAAGATCTACCAAGCAAATGGAGAGCAAAAAAAAGCAGGAGTTGCAATTCTGATCTCTGATAAAATAGACTTTAAAGCAACAAAGATCAAAAGAGACAAAGAAGGACATTACATAATGGTAAAAGGATCACTGCAACAAGAAGAGCTAGCGATCCTAAATTTATACGCACCCAATACAGGAGCACCCAGATACATAAGGCAAGTTCTTAATGACTTACAAAGAGACTTAGACTCCCACACAATAATAGTGGGAGATTTTAACACCCCATTGTCAATATTAGACAGATCAACCAGACAGAAAATCAACAAGGATATCCAGGACCTGAACTCAGACCTGGAACAAGCAAACCTAATAGACATTTACAGAACTCTCCACCCCAAATCCACAGAATATACATTCTTCTCAGCACCACATCACACCTACTCTAAAATCGACCACATAATTGGCAATAAATCACTCCTCAGCAAATGCAAAAGAATGGAAATCAAAACAAACAGTCTCTCAGACCACAGTGCCATCGAGTTAGAACTCAGAATGCAGAAACTAACTCAGTGCCGCACAGCTTCATGGAAACTGAACAACTTGCTCTTGAATGTTGACTGGATAAACAATGAAATGAAGGCAGAAATAAAGATGTTCTTCGAAACCAATGAGAACGAAGATACAACATACCAGAATCTCTGGGACACATTTAAAGCAGTCTCTAGAGGAAAATATATAGCCATGAGTGCCCACATGAGAAGAAAGGAGAGATCTAAAATTGACACCCTATCATTGACATTGAAAGAGCTAGAGGAGCAAGATAAAAAAAACTCAAAACCTAGCAGAAGACAGGAAATAACTAAGATCAGAGCAGAACTGAAGGAAATAGAGACACAAAAAAACTCTTCAAAAAATCAATAAATCCAGGAGCTGGTTTTTCAAAAAGATCAACAAAAGAGACAGACCACTAGCCAGATTAATTAAAAAGAAAAGAGAGAATAACCAAATTGATGCAATAAAAAACAATAAAGGGGATATCACCACAGATTCCACAGAAATCCAAACCATCATCAGAGATAATTACAAACAACTCTATGCACAGAAACTAGTAAACCTGGAAGAAATGGATAAATTCCTGGACACCTGAATCCTCCCAAGCCTAAACCCGGAAGAAGCCAAAACCCTGAATAGACCAATAACAAGGTCTGAGTCGAGGCAGCTATTAAGAGCCTACCACCCAAAAAAAGCCCAGGTCCAGATGGGTTCACAGCTGAATTCTACCAGACATACAAAGAGGAGCTGATACCATTCCTTCTGAAACTATTCCAGACAACCCAAAAAGAGGGAATCCTTCCCAAATCATTTTATGAGACAAACATCATCCTGATACCAAAACCCGGCAGAGACTCAACAAGAAAAGAAAGTTTCAGGCCAATATCCATGATGAACATAGATGCAAAAATCTTCAATAAAATACTGGCAAACCGATTGCAACAGCATATCAAAAGGCTCATCCACCATGATCAAGTAGGATTCATCCCGGGGATGCAAGGCTGGTTCAACATACGCAAGTCCATAAACGTAATTCACCACATAAACAGAACCAAAGACAAAAACCACATGATTATCTCAATTGATGCAGAGAAGGCCTTTGACAAAATTCAACAGCCCTTTATGCTAAAAACCCTCAATAAACTAGGTATTGACGGAACGTATCTCAAAACAATAAAAGCTATTTACCACAAACCAACAGCCAATATCATACTGAATGGGCAAAAACTGGAAGCATTCCCTTTGAAATCTGGCACTAGACAAGGATGCCCTCTCTCACCACTCCTATTCAATATAGTACTGGAAGTTCTAGCCAGAGCAATCAGGCAAGAAAAAGAAATAAAGGGTATTCAAATTGGAAAGGAGGAAATCAAATTGTCTCTATTTGCAGATGACATGATTGTATATCTGGGATACCCCATCATCTCAGCCCAAAATCTCCTGAAACTGATAAACAACTTCAGCAAAGTCTCAGGATACAAAATCAACGTGCAAAAATCAAAAGCATTCCTATACAACAGTAACAGACTTAAAGAGAGCCAAATCAAGAACGAACTGCCATTCACAATTGCCACAAAGAGAATAAAATACCTAGGAATACAACTAACAAGGAACAGAAAGTACCTCTTCAAGGAGAACTACAAGCCATTGCTCAACGAAATAAGAGAGGACACAAACAGATGGAGAAACATTCCATGTTCATAGTTAGGAAGAATCAACATCGTGAAAATGGCCATACTGCCCAAAGTAAGTTACAGATTCAACGCTATTCCCATCAAACTACCAATGACCTTCTTCACAGAAGAACCATCCTTGGTGAACTAGTCACCACTTGGGAACCTTTTATTCATAATTCTTTGAATGAGAATGGCATAATGGAGCTTTGGTTTGAACAGATCTAGTAAAACAGCACAAGATGAAATTTAACATGTAATTCAAATAATAAAATATACTCATTTACAAATATATAATACTTTTACATATTTGTAATATATTTACAAATGTCATATATGAATAAAATCAATTTATTTACATGTATCTTTACATTTTCCAGTAGTACGATATGATCTCTGTCTACTTTTATCCTATGCTTGTTAAGACAGTCTTTCCAACTTGTGGATCTCAAGTCGGGACAGGCACTTTCTTATTTTATAAAACTAAAGAACAGATGAAAGGAAAAAGTAATACAAGAGAGTTGGGAATGTAACTTATCAGGTGATAATACTAACAATATGGTTTATGACCTTCTGATAGCTCCATTGCACACTCCCCTTGGCTTTGCTAGGAAGGAGGCAGAAGAGAATCATTTCTGCTGGTATAAGTGAGAACTATTGTACTTTCTTCTTGTCTTTCCTTTTTTTAAAAAAAGACAAAACAAAACAAACAACAACAACAAAAAAACACCTTTCCTTACAAATTCATCAAGTTGTAAATATTAAAAAGGCACTGCTCTACAATCCCATGAGTTGTAAAGATGGAAAAAAAAAAACCCCACACAAATTATGATGAATAAATAGCCAAAGTATAGGCTTTTAGTTCATACTTTTCTGTTCAGCATTATTAGAAAATATATTCACATCATTATGAAAATAGTTTATTTATATTGAAAGCCTTGCTAATGCTTATTAAATATTTTCATATAGTAAATGCTAATTATTAATTATGTTTTTGGAAATTAATTATTGAACCTCTATTAAAGTTAATTAAACTAACTAGGGTGAATACTAATGAAGTTTTGCAAGGAGAGTATATTATAGAACTTTCTTTTTTATAAAAAAGGAAGCAGTGGATAGAGTTATGCAACTCCATCAAAAAGTAAAAGGGGCCGAGGCGGGTGGATCACAAGGTCGAGAGATCGAGACCATCCTGGTCAACATGGTGAAACCCCGTCTCTACTAAAAATACAAAAAAAATTAGCTGGGCATGGTGGCACGTGCCTGTAATCCCAGCTACTCAGGAGGCTGAGGCAGGAGAATTTCCTGAGCCCAGGAGGCGGAGGTTGCGGTGAGCCGAGATCGCGCCATTGCACTCCAGCCTGGGTAACAAGAGCGAAACTCCGTCTCAAAAAAAAAAAAAAAAAGTAAAAGGAAGTGAGGGATATTCTAGAAAAGGGGACAGCAATGAAAATGCCCAGATGCAAGAATTAAACAATGAAAACTAGAAGAAAATGGTGTTTTCTAATGTATGTTATTTAAAAACTAGAAGAAAATGGTGTTTTCTAATGTATGTTACAGGATAGATAAAGTCAAGAGTTTAGGTTTCAGAGATAGGGACAAGATTTAAACATCTAGTAGGCTGTCGAGGCACAAATAATGACTTCAATTTCTTTAAGAAAAGGATAGAAAAGAATGAGGTCATCTACCAAGAGACACTAAAGAAGGTCTCAACAGAGGCTGGGGTAGAAAGGTTATTAAGAGGTTTGGGAGAGTGTCAAGGATAAGTAAAAGAATTATTGTGTCTCTGAACACCCTGTTGTGATTAGAGATAAATTTTAGAAGACAGAAATCATGGAATTGTTGTGGACTGAATTGTGTTTCCCCAAATTCATGTATTGAAGGTGTAACCCCCAATGTGACTGTGTTTGGCGATGGGATTTTTGTGGTAGTAACTGAAGTTAAATGAGGACAGAAGCGTGGCCCGTGATCTAACTGAACTGGTTTACTTTTAAGAAGAAGAAAGGAAGAGACATCAGATTGATATCTCTCTCTCTCCCTCCCCCTCTCCCCTCTCCCCTCTCCCCTCTCCCCTCCTCTCTCTCTCTCCTCTCTCCTCTCTCCTCTCTAGAGAAAGGCATTTAAGGACACAGTTAAGTAGGCAGCCATCTACAAGCCAGAAAAAGAGGCCTCACCAGAAACCAACCCTGCTGACAGTTTGGGAGTCTGCTGTACATAGTGACATGTTGAGACTTTAGGAGAATAGTCAATAACATTCTCTATTCCGTCTTGAATCAGGAATCAACTGAGTGATAAACGTGGATCCTATCAAAGCAGATCAAAATCTCAAATTTGTCAATAAGGAATATGGAAATTATTTATTTGATTAGCATTTTAAAGGGCTCATCAGTATTACACTCCTGAATTACACAGATTCAACACCCATCACTAACACAGGTGGATGGCCACGTGGCAGAAAGCAGAGCAGAATGCATGCCTCTTGCAGACAGACCTGGCTCAAAAGAAAAACGGCAACTCTTTCCTGAAGCTACCATAAAAAATTGCCACAAACTCAGTGGCTTAAATAACAGAAATTTATTTTCTTTTATTCTCTTCAGTAGGCTGGAAGTTCAAAGGTGTCAAAAGGATTATGCTGTCTCTGAAAGAATCCTTTCTTACCTTTTTCTATCTTTTGGTGGCTCCCAGAAAGGCAATCGTTGACATTACTCGTCTGTAGCTGTACTGCTCCAAACTCTTCCCCTGTCATTATAAGCCTTTCCCTATTGCCTCCATGTGTCCCTTTTTCCATAAGGACACTGACCATTGGATTTAGGGCCTACCCTACTCTAGTAGGACTTTATCTTATTACAGCTGTAAAGAGCCCATTTCCAAACAAGGTCCGATTCCAATGTTCCAGGTGGTCATGAGTTTTTCAGAGGATATTATCCAATCCACTAGAAGCTGGACTAGATATTCCCAGATGTTTCTTCTGAACTCCCTAAATATATAAATCAGTTCTCTTCATTATTTCTTAATAAGAAAGGGAGGGGAGAGAGTGTCAGGTGTCTCCCTATAGAAGTTCTCCAAATAGAAAAATGAAGTCAGGAAATGAGAAGCTCCCCCACCTACACTTTCAGCTCCTTCTTTGCTTAATTCATCACCCTTAGCCCTTGGGTCTATATTCCACTGGCTCTGTGGCAATCTCAGAGGAGGCAAGCAATATTCTATGCAGACAACCCGACTCGTACTTCATGAGCCATTCCCCAAACACCAACTAATCCTGCTTTGGGTTTCCTTCTTCCTGGAGGTGTTTCACTTTTGCCTCCATAGGCTCTGAAATGAGTCAGTATTACATAGAAAGAGCCTACTGCTCCCCAAGGCAAAAAAGTGTTCCTTATGCTCTTTTTACTTATTCTCAAAGTACATCCGGACACTTTGTAGAAGATACCTCAGTATAATTTATGCTGTTAAATTAAATGACAGCATAAAAACATTCTAATATAGCGATATCCCTAATTTAAATATAAATACTCATTATCATATCTCTGAGCAGAAACTAAAATGTCAGAAATGAGATCCTTGCCAATCTAAGTCCACAGAAATCAAAGACCCATATTCTTGTTTCTACTCAAATAAAATAAACTCCAAAGATGAAATTGTCTTGCCTTTACATATTAAATTCAAGAAAAGTCCAACACCTTGAAGTTGAAGTCAAAAACATCATTGTTTTGTTTTGTTTTTTTAATTCTGCTAATTCTCAGCTGGGGAAGAGGACTGTAAATCAGATCCCTGAGCAAAGTTCAATAGCTTCAACCTGCCTCTCACTGACAGGGATGCAGTTTCGTCAGCGTCCCTGGAATTGAATTACCTCTGCTAAGTTTATCCTGTGTCTCCATTTATAAAAAGTCTAAAGTCTACATTACGAACAAAAGAAAGTATTAGCATTAAGTTGCATATTTACAAAATGAAGACAATAAAACAACTCCCAGATTGTAGTTACCCCAAGCAAAAAGAAGTTTCCAAAAAACAGAGTTAAACTAGACCCACATTACTCTGGTTTAAGACTCAACAGTATCTGAGCAAGGCAGAACAGACAGAATCAAGAAAAACCTTTGTTTCAGGCTTACCAGCTTGTCAATCATTCTATCCCAGGAGAATATCCTTCAAGATATATAAATTAAAATTCAGTAAGGAGAACTATCTCACCATGGAATTAATTAGGGTACTATTTAAATTCTCTACATTGAAGAAAAAAAATCTCTCCCAGTACCTAGCATTAGAACAATCCTGCTATCTTGGAGTGTTCAAAATTTGTAGTGATGGCAGGCCCATTCTTCAGGGCTTATTTTTATCGAGCACATTAAAAATGTCTTAATTCCTAGCTTCTCTGTGGACATTGAGTAGCCAGTGTCCTGGTGCCACACTGAGAGTAGAATATATGTGGGAATCCTGCCCCTCAATAACACTTACACACATATACACACACACACACACACGCACACACACACTCTCACTCTCTCTCTCTCTCTCTCTCTCTCTCTGACTCTCTCCCCTTTCTCCATTAGAAGGCATTTTTCCTCCAGTTCTATTGCAGCTTCTTGCAGCCATTAACTCTTGCAATATGATTACTCTGGGCTTCTAAGGTAGAGTCCTTTAGTCTTGCAACTGGAAAAATCATACTCAGCAAATTACTTAAAGGAAGCTGCTGCTAATGTATATGAAACTTGTGTCCCTAGAGACATAGGAGCTACCAACAGCTCAGCTATCTGCACGTCAAGACATTATCTTCACTTGATGATTTTAATGTTTTGGATTTTTGTCTTCTGCAGACATAGGTCTCTCACTTTAATCAACCTATTTGGCTTCATCTTTCTTTCATTCTTCCACTGCTCCTGTGCTGATGGCAAGACAAAGGCCTAATTTTCAAAGCTCACCAATTTCCTTTGGGATTTCTTATTTTTAGAGTCAGGGATTTTCAGGGATAGGAATTTTAAATTGCCTTCTTAGCCTTTGGATGAGCAGTTTCTCTGAATCACCCAAATTATTTAGAGTGTGAATTAGGTTGGCCTATCTTACTTACCCATTATAGTTCCTACCTTTGGTCTCCACCAACTCACAAAGGGACTATTCTTAGAGCTGATAGCCTCCCCTAGTTTAATCAAACGTGAAAAAAAAAAAAAAAAAAAAAACCTCATGGAATCCACAGAAAGTTGCTTCTTTATTGCAAAAATATGGGAATCGTGATTTTTCTGACGCACAGTTGGGGGCTGGCAGACATTGACTGGTATTTTATTAAAAGAAGTGACGATCTGAACAGGGTCTTAGGGTCAAGGTGGGCAGAACCAACCTCTCTAACCAAGTGCTAATGAGTATAAAGGAAGCATCTGCCTTGACTCAATGGAGAAATTGCTGTCCATTGCCATGTGTCAGTTAAAGCTAGGAGATATGAGACACCTTTTTAATTGATGAATATAGTAGTGGTACTTTTTATGAGGAAAGAGGAGTTCTAGACATAAAACATTAGGAAAGAAGGACATGGTGAAGTGAAAGGTAAAGGGAGGCCAGAGTTAAATGGTCATGTTAAAAAGATAATAGGACATTTGTGACCAAATACAGGGCTTACCTTTAAGTAGTGACCACGAGTGTCAAGGGTGTGAGGCTAATCAAACGCATCATGGGTCCTTTTCACAGTTTTATTCTAGAGACTATGCCAATTCCCTGAAATAATTTACCACAGGGACAGAGGTACTTTTTTCTAAGTAGTATGTTGCCAAAACTACACAGAAGTTACTTTATGAATATTGGCTAGCATATACATACAAGGAAGACTAATTTCAGATGAAAGAAGACTGTGGTCCAGTTGTCAAGTTTTGAAGATAATTTAAAATCTAGGTACTTGATGACAAACAGCAGGAACAGATATCCTAAAGCAACACAGTATTTAGAATGCACATGTAAGATTATGAGGCTGATTGGCCTAGAATGTATGGTCAAACCACATAGAGGTGCCACTTTGTAACAGCAATAGAAAGACTACCTTTCTTTTGGATAAAATCATGTAAGTGGATTTCCTGTTTAAGTACTGGTAATGCAAAAATCTCAAAGACAACATATTAATTTCATTTTTAGATAGTTCAAGAAGTCTGCTTGCATTGATATATCTTTTAACAGATAAAATATTAATATCAAGCTTAGAAGACCAAGGAACTTATAAAGCAAATACTACTGAAAAGCCATTTCCCTTGCTGTAATCATTTTGTCATTTAAACTATTCTGCTTGATAATGGAACATAGAGGGAGCATAATGAAGCAAAAGCTTTCAAAGTGATTGTTGCTATGAATGCTGAGATTGAATAATTGTTCACTTTTCAGTGAGGTCTCACTATAGCCATAGGCCAAGACTGAGTCAGGACAAACATTTACATTTTGAAACAGCCTGCTAGGAAGCAACATCCAGAGCTGCCTACAACTAGCTCTGCTGAGGATACAGATTTTTAAGATAACACATGCAATAAAGTTCAGGAAATAGTGCCTCTTTTTAAAAACAAAATCTTAGGTACATATTTTTAAATCCTAAAATATGACTTTTTTTAAAAAAGCAAAACGGTCATAGCTACTCTCAGTAGGGAAAGTAGAACCCCACTGGTTTGTTCTCCCCTTGACAGCCTGGGGGAAGGGGAGGTGTTTCAGGAAGTTGTGCAGGATTCTAAGGCTCTGATGAAACAGACTTGATAAGTATTATTTTAAATTGACAATTTGAATGACTCTAAGTACCTCAAATCACCATCACAACAGAAAATCTTTGATATGTTAAAGAAATACATGCTTATGAAATCTAAGCATTAAAAATGACGTAACTCCCATTCAAGTAACGACACATCACTGGAATCCTGTTTAGCCCATTTCTGATAGATAAAAAAAATCTAGTTATTTTGGCAAATAACCATCCTCCTATACATTCTCTAGTTCAAATTCTTTATTATTTTTCATCTGGTATAAGAGGATACAGCTCTGGTTTCTCTCTTATATATATGTGTGTATATACATTATATAATATACGTATTTTATATATTTGAACTTACATTGAGAAAGGGTATAGCAGACATCTGACAATCTGGGACATCTGGGGACTAGGCTGACATCCCATGACTGGCTTGCTACTTATTCATTAGGTACTGATCTCGCTGGGTACTGGTCTGGTACTCACAGGTAGGCCTTGATGTTCTGTTGAACACATACAACTTTATAGAACATCAATGTCAGACCAGGCTACTCTGTGACCACAATGGATAAAGACAGAATCAAAACCACTCTCCAATCATGTCTGAACAGAGAGAAAGATACGAGCATTTTCCCAACTACTAAAAAGACCAAACAGCCCACATGCTGGCCAATATTTGTGACTTTTGCTTGTTCTGCAGCTTTAGCCTTGCTCTAATGTTCTGTCTTTCTAGATTAGATTAAGATATCCCCACTTCCTAACAACATTCAATCCAGAGAAAAGACCAACTTTCTCTCCAAAATCATCTAACCCACGTCCAAATTCTGTTAAATCCTACCATTCTCTTGCGGAAACACCCTACACTTCCCTTGCTGCAATCAGCAATAAGCTAGAACCCGGTCTCTGGCGGTCGTTAGGTGAGATCAGTGATAACATTCTCAGCTCATAAATTTTTACCAAGTCATTATTACCCATGACATAATATTCTTTCTGGAGATATATCATGGCTTCAAAGACCTTCCTGATTTCATTGTGAACTCTACATCAAACTTCATTTCCTTTACCACTTCTCATGTAGCATTTGTTAAGACCTAGCAGGTGCTAAATTCAGTCCATACAATGATCTTGAAAGATGACGTAAATCTATTTTTATTTTTGAAACTCAAGAAACTGAGGAGCAGAAAAGTCCACTATTTCTAGCAGGTTCATGCAGAGAATAAACTAAAGAAGCCAGATTTATATTCAAGTCTGTTTTTAAGTCCTGTGGTTTTTCCTTTATATTATACAAATAGCAGACTACTTGATAATACTCAGACATGCCCCATGCTTTCAATCTCCTGTGATTTTGCTGGTGGTATAGATGTGTTTTAATTTACTGTGATTTATTTTCCTTCAGAGTCTATCCAAAATACTGACTTTTCCATTTTATCTTCCCTGCAGCATTCATTTGTTCATTTACTTAATCAACATTCACTGGGGTCTACTAATACTGAATTTCCATTAGAATAAAAGTTCCATGAAAACAGTGCTTTCCAGCAAAACTAATATGAAGATATGGGATGGGGTGGGCATGACAGAAAAGACAGTAAAGCATGATTAAAATAATCTCCAAAAATAGTTAAGTCATATTCATAACCTATGTATAACCCTATATATAGGTTTAAGTATTACCATTGTTCATTTTTGTTCACTTAGTACATTTCATCCCTCTCCCTTTCTACCCACCTCTCCCAGAAATGTGTACTTATCATTCACAGATTCTCCTTGGAAATAACAGAGGAGTATTGGTATTTGCAGCTGAAGTATCTAGTAGCCTACTCTTTCTATATATACATGGGTAGACACCAGCCATGTTCGCTGAGTGCATCAGCCTCTAGTAGACACCATATACACTCTGCTTAGTGGTTTTTTAAAGTAATTTTTAATGAAACATTTTATTATGTTAATAACAAACATGTCAAGAATCATGTGAAATGAACCAACTGTATAAGCTACATGAAGAGAAATCTGGTCAGTATTCTCTTATTTTAAGGCTTTTTAAAAAAAATATATCACATAGTAATTGTATTTACCAGGTACGGTGCGGGTATTTCAATACATGTATATAATGTGTAATGATCAAATTAGGGTAATTAGCATATCTATCACATCAAATATTTACCTTTTTGTGGTGAGAACATGAAAAATTTTTCTCTTTTAGCTATTTTGAAATATACAGTATTTATTGTTACGATAGTCACCGTACAATGGAACACTGGAATTTATTTCTCCTATTCGACTATAACTTTCTACTACTTGATCAGCGTCTCCATCATCCCCCACCCCCTTCCCTTCCCAGAATCTACTATTCTATCTCTACTTCTATGAGAAAAACTTCTTTTTAGTTTCCACATATAAATGACTAAATGTGATATTTTTCTTTCTGTGCCTGGCTTATTTCACTTAACATGGTGTTCTTTGACTCATCTACATTGCACAAATGACAGAATTTTATTCTTTTTTATGGCTGAATAGTATTCTGTTCTGTAATACCACATTTTCTTTATCACTTCATCTGTTGAAGGGCACTTAAGTTGTGTTCATGGTTTGGCTGTTGTGAATAGTGCTGCAATAATCACGGAAGCACAGATATCTCTTTGACATGTTGATTTCATGTTCTTTGGCTACATACCCAACAGTAGAGTTGCTGGATCTTATGGTACTTCTATTTTTAATTTTTAAAGGAACCTCCATACTCTTTTCTATTATGGTATAGTGATTTACATTCCCACAATTGGCATATGAGAGTTCTTTCCCCTTTCTCTAGATCCTCGACAGCATTTTTCTCTTTCTTTCTTATTATTATTTATTTTTTTGTATTTTTCATAGTAGCCATTCTAACTAGGTTAAAAAAAAAACAATCTCCTTGTGGTTTTGATTTGCATTTCCCCAGTGATTAGAGATGTTAAACATTTTTTCATATACCTATTGGCCACACATATCTTCTCTGAAAAATGTCTATTCAGACTCATTGCCTGATGGTTTATCAGATTATTTGTTATTTTACTATTGAGTTATTTGAGTTCCTTATATAGTTTGGATATTAACTCATAGTCAGATGCATATTTTACAGCTATTTTCTCCCATTCTGTGGGTTATCTTTTCACTATATGCCAATAGCAAACTATCTAAAAAAGCAATCAAGAAAGCAATTGCATTACAATAGCTACAAAAAAGATAAAATATCTAGGAATAAATTTAATAAACAAGGGAAAAGTCTCTACAATGAAAACTATAAAACACTGATTAAAGAAATTAGAGAGCACAAAAATAAATGAGAAGTATTCTACGTTTGTGGGTTAGAAAAATTAATATTGTTAAAATGTCCACACTACCTGATATAGTGTGGTTGGGTCCCTATCCAAATAACTATTTTGAATTCCCACATGTTATGGGAGGGACCCAGTGTGAGGTGATTGAATTCCCAGGAGGTGGAGGCAGGTCTTTCCTGTGATGTTCTCCTGATAGTGAATGAGTCTCACAAGGTGTGATGGTTTTTAAAAAGGCATTCCCCTACACAAGCTCTCTTTTTGCTGGCCACCATCCATGTAAGATTTGACCTGCTCCTCCTTGTTTTCCACCATGATTGTGAGGATACCCCAGCCATATGGAACTTTAAGTCCAATTAAACCTATTTCTTTTGCAAATTACCCAGTTTCGGGTATGTCTCTATCATCAGTGTGAAATGGACAAATACACTATTCAAAGAAATATGTAGATTCAATGAATTTTCCATCAAAATACTAATGAAACTGTTCACAGAAATAGAAAAACAATCCTAAAATTCATATGCAAATATGAAAATCCCCATAACCAAAGAAATCTTGTACAAAAAGAACAAAGCTGGAGGCATTACACTATCAGACTTAAAAACATACTACAAAGCTATAGTAACCAAAACAATATGGTACTAGCATAGGACAGACACATAGACCAATGAAACAGAGTAGACAACACAGAAATAAATTCATGCATTTACGGCCAACTAATTTTTGAAAAAGGCACAAAAATTACACATTAGGGCAAGATCAGCCTCTTCAATAAATGGTGCTTAGTCATTTACCCAGCTCCTTGGCCAGTACTTATCCAGCCTCTGCTACAAGATTTCCTTCCACTCTTAGAAGATTCTGTGTGTCATCCACTTATTTCCTAATGGATAAATATCCCAAGAGGAAACCCACAGTGGCTCAGCAATGCTAATTAAACCTCCACACTCCTCTCTGCTATGCTACCATTTGGTGACCAACTTCTAAGGTTGTTGTGACACAGCTTGGGAAAGATTATTGCACAGAGTTCTAAAGGGAGGATAATGGTAAAGTGCACCTCCCCAATTATAAAGTCCAATTTCATAATGCAGGTGAGTAAAGGCTGCATTCCCTGATCACTCCTATCTACACATGCATATGAGGCAAGATTATTATTACATTCATGTGACAACCCAGGAGACCAGTGACAACATGGGAGGAAAAAGACAACAGAAATTAAGAGCACACATGTTCTCTACTGTGCTTAGTTCAAATAAACTACACTCCATACACCAAGCCATCTTAGGAGAGATGAAGAGAGGGATACTATCTGAGAGACATTTTTATCCCAGAGAGACTTCACCATCGGAAGGAATGGCTAAATATTACGGAAACTCAGAAAGATTTATGCCGGATAAAAACAAAGTTTTTTTTTTGTTTTTTTTTTTTTCCTGTATCTACAAAGTAAGAATAGTTCTGGCAAAAAGTCATATTAAACATTAGAAAAATAAAACTACATGTTTCCCTGCACATTTTGTTTGTTCTGTGTCTGAACACGGCTGGAGACAAACGCGGCTGACTGGTTGAACTTTTAATTCATGACCAATAACCTCAGGTGGGCCTTAGTGCTCCTGAAGATCATGCTATATTTCAAAAGTCTGTTTACTCTTGATTCTTGTAAATTAATATTTAACACTTTTTCCTCTTTCCTGAAACTTCCTTCATTCTGATTTTCAGCTGATGATCTCGCCTCCTTCTATACTATTAAACTAAAGCCATCAGAATAGAACTTTTACAGGCTTTCAACACAACATTCACTCATATAAGTCAGGTTCACTTCAGGCATCTTTGTGTTTCCAAAGTCTAAAGTCATGTAAAGTCATCTTTCCACTTGTTCACTCAATCCTATCCTGCTCATCTACTCAAGAACATCATTCCAGCCATTCTCTCCTTTCATTCCTGCTTCATCATTTTTTTTTCTTGTGTACTGGATTACTCTCATCAACATATAAAATGTTATTTCTTTATAAATAACCATCAGAAACTCCAAACACCTCTATACACACAAACTAGAAAACCTAGAAGACATGGATAAATGCCTGGATACATACACCCTCCCAAAGTCTGAATCAGAAACAAATTTACTCCCTGACAGACCAATAATGAGCTCCAAAATTGAATCAGTAATAAAAAACCTACCAAACAAAAAAAGCCCAGAATTTAATAGATTCACAGCTGATTTCTACCAAATATACAAAGAAGAACTGGTACCGTTCCTTCCAAAGCTATTTCAAAAAATTGAGCACGGACTACTCCTCAACTCATTCTATGAGACCAGTGTCATCTCATACCAAAATCTGGCAGAAACCCCAAAATAAAGAAAATCTCAGGCCAATATCCTTGATGAGCACTGATGCCAAAACCTTCAACAATATACTTGCAAACCAAATCCAGCAGCACATCAAAAAGGTAACCCACCATGATCAAGTAGGCTTCATCTCTGGGATATAAAATTGGTTCAAAATATGCAAACTAGTAATGTGATTCATCACATAAACAGAACTAAAGACAAAAACCACATGATTATCTCAATAGATACAGAAAAGTCTTTACATAAAATTCAACAACACTTCATGTTACAAACTCTCAATAAACTAGGTATTGAAATAACATACCTAAAAATAGTAAGAGCCTATGACAAACCCACAGGTGACATCAACTGAATGGGCAAAAGCTGGAAACATTCCCCTTGAAAAGTGGAACAAGACAAGAATATCCCTTCTCACTGCTCCTATTCAACAAACTATTGAAATCCTTGCCAGAGCAATCAGACAAGAAAAAATATATATATAAAGGACATTCAAATAGAAAAAGAGAAAATCAAACTATCGCTGTTTGCAGGTGACATGATTCTATAGATAGAATACTCCATAGTCTCAGCCCAAAAGCTCCTTCAGCTGAAAAACAACTTCAGCAGTTTCAGGATACAAAATAAATGTACAAAATTCACTAGAATTCCTATACACTAACAACAGCCAAGTCAAGAGCCAAAACAGGAAGGCAATCCCATTCACAATTGCCAAAAAAAAAAAAAAAAGAATAGAATACCTAGGAATACAGCTAACAGGGAGGTAAAAAAAAAAATCTCTGCAATAAGAATTACAAAGCACTGCTCAAAGAAATCAGAGACGACACAAACAAATGGAAAAACACCCCATGTTCATAGAGAGGATGAATCAGCATCATTAAAATGGCAATACTGCCCAAAGCAATTTACAGATTTAATGCTTGCGATGGTTACTACTGTCAAATTGATTGGACTGAAGAATACCAAGTACTGTGTGAGGGTGTTGCCAAATGAAATTAACATTTGAGTCAGTGGACTGGGAAAGGCAGACCTATTCTTAATCTGGGTAGACACAATCTAATCAGCTGCCAGCAGGGCCAGAATAAAAAGCAGGCAGAAGAACCCGAAAAGACTAGACTGGCCTACCCTCCCAGCCTACATCTTTCTCCTATGCTGGATGCTTCCTGCCCTCAAACATCAGACTCAAAGTTCTTCAGCTTTGGGGCTTGGACTGGCTTCCTTGCTTCTCAGCTTTCAGACAGCCTATTGTGGGACTGTGTAATCCTGTGAGTTAATATTCCTTAATAAACTTCTCTTTATATATACATCTATCCTATTATTCTGCCCCTCTCAAAAACCCTAATACAATGCTACTTCTATTAAACTACCAATGACATTCTTCACAGAATAGAAAACACTATTGTAAAATGTATGTAGAACCCAAAAATAGCCCAAATAGTCAAGGCAATCCTAAGCAAAAAGACCAAAGCATGAGGCATCACGTTACTCTACTACAGGGCTACAATAACCAAAACAACATGGCACTGGCACAAAAAAGGATACAGAGAGCAATGGAACAGAATATGGAGCACAGAAGTTAGGCCATGCACCTACAATCATGTGATCTTTGACAAAACTGACAAAAACAAGCAATGGGGAAAAGACTCCCTATTCAATACATGCTGCTGGGAGAACTGGCTTGCCATACACAGAAGACTGAAGCTGGACCCGTTCCTTACACCATACACAAAAATCAACTAGAGATGGATTAAAGACTTAAATGTGCAACCCAAAACTACTAAAACCCTGGAAGACAACCTAGGCCATACCACCCTGGAAACAGAACAAAGATTTCATGACAAAGACATGGAAAGCAATCACAAGACAATAAATTGACATGTGAGATCCAATTAAGTTTAAGGGTTCTGTACAGCAAAAGAAACTATCAACACAGTTAACAGGCAACCCACAGAATGGGAGAAAGTATTTGCAATTATGCACCTGACGAAGGTCTAACAGCCAGCATCTATAAGGAACTTAAACAAACTTATAAGAGAAAAATAACCCCATTAAAAATTGGGAAAAGGACATGAACAGACACTTTCAAAAGAAGACATATATGTGGACAAAAGGCATTTTTAAAAAGCTCAATATCACTAATAAGTAGAGAAATGTAAATCAAAACCACAATGAGATGTCATCTCACAACAGTCAGAATGGCTATTACTAAAAAGTCAAAAAATAACAGATGCTAGTGACATTGTACAGAGAAAAGAACACTTATTCACCATTGATGGGGGTACAAATTAGTGAAAACCATTATGGAAAGCGGTATGGTGATTCCTTAAAGAGCTAAAAGCATGGCTGCCATTTGATTCCACAATCCTGTTACTAGGAATATACCCAGAGGAATTCTACCATTAAAAACACATGCATGTAAATGTTCATTTCAGCACTATCTGCATTAGCAAAGACATGGAATCAACCTAAATGCCCAGCAATAGCAAATTGGATAAAGAAAATGTGCTACACCATGGAATACTATGCAGCCACAAAAAAAGTATGATATCATATCCTTTGTGGGAACATGGATGAAGCTGGAGACTATTGTCCTTAGCATACCAACACAGGAACAGAAAATCAAATACTCCATGTTCTCCCTTATAAGTGGAAGCTACATGATGAGAACTCATGAATGAAAAAATGGAAACAACAGACATTGGAGTCTACCTGGGGATGAAGGGCAGAGGAAGGAGAGGAGCAGAAAAAATAACTATGAGGTACTGGGCTTAATACCTGGTTGATTAAATAATCTGTACAAAAATTCCCGTAACACAAGTTTACTGTTTATCAAACTTTCACATGTACCCCTGAACCCAAAATAAAAGTTTTCTTTAAAAACTTATGCCTTCTATTAAAACAAAAAAATTTAAACACCTTCTTTTGATCCCACTTACCGCTCTTGGTAGTTCTCATTTTGAAACATTTTGTAAAAACTCTCTTCAAAACTGTTGCCATTATTTGCTTTCACCAATTCTTTTCCCACTCTTTCTTAAGCCTACTTACTTCAAAGATCCCTGCTACTTCTCTAAAGTTTATTTTATAGAGGTCACTGGTGATCTTCATTTTTCTTAATCTAATGTTCAAGTCTCAATTCCAGTCTTATTAATTATCTGCACATTTTAATACAGAGGTATGTGCTGCATAATAATGTCTCAGTCAATGAACTGCATGTATAATGGTGGTCCTATAAGATTTTAATATTGTATTTTCACTGTACCATTCTACGTTAAAATATGTTTAGATGCACAAATGCTTATCACTGTGTGACAACTGCCTATAATATTCAGTACAGTACCATGCTGTACAGATTTGTAGCCTAGGAGCAAGAGGCTATCCTACCCAGGATCTAATGGCTTGTTTGACATCACCAACAGAATGATAAGTAAATATCACAAACTATAACATATCAAAAATTGGGGCTAGACTTAGCCAATTTTCTTCCCATATCTCAGTAAATATCAACTCATCCTTCTGATTGCTTGAGACAAAAACTTCAGAGTCATTCATAACGCTTCCCTTTACTTCCCACCCATATGCATTCAATCAAGAAATTCTACTGTGTCTATCTTCAAAACAGGCCCAGAATTAACACTTGGCTTTTACCACCTTGTTGAAATCTTCATGAACTCTTGCCTAAATTATTTGGAAAGCCTGTAAACTTATTACACTGCTTCCATCTTCACCCCTTTGCAATCTGTTCTTTACAGATCAGCATTTTAAGTATTTCAGGTCATGCCACTCGTCTACTGAAAACCCTGTAAAATCATCTCTCACCTTCTTCCATGTAAACTCCACCATTCTTACAGTGCTCTGAGAAATCTCAGGAGACATGGGCCATTTTCTTCTTATCTCATCTTCTCCTCCCCTAGCTTATTATTCTCAATATACTCTGTTCTTCCTGTGGTCACTCAAGTCCTCCTATGCTAAGGCACAATCCCACCTAAGTTAACTTTGCACTCTCTGCATCCTCTGGGGAATTATTTCCCCAAACATCTACGTATCTAGCACCATCCCCTCCTTCCTACATTTGCTCAAGTGCTACCTTCTCAATGCTGCCTACCCTGACCATCCTTTCAAACCACAATTTCTCTATTCCTTTTCCTTATGCTACTTCAGCTTGCGTTTCTTTTTCCATATTTTCAGCCCTCTAAAATCCTGTATAAATTAGTTATTGTCTTTATTACATTTTCTGTCTCCTCTTTGTGAAATATAAGCTTTGTAAGGGAAAGTTTAAAAAATAAACTGTTTACTTCACCACTGTGTTTTAAGAACTTAGAAGGGAGTCTAAGATAGAAATGAATGAATGGTATTTCACATATAAAGTGTCTTGCATGCTACAAATTCTTAATATTCCTTTCCTTCTCTCCCCCATCTTTTATTCACTCCCCACAAGCTTTTATATTGACTATGTTATTAATTAATTGCCTTGTGCATGTACAGGATCATTTGGCTACAAAGTTCATAATTTTGTCTCATCTAGTATAGACCACATTTAAGAAAAACAGAACCATCTATGTACCACCTAGCTTGAAGAATTAGGAAGAATTATCCCAGATTTGAAACATCAGCATTGTTTCTTATTTGTAAGTAGAATTGGTTATAAAAACAGAGTGTCTGTGCAGGAAGTCCAGCCTTTTTATTAACTCAAAATTGTTTATCAAACTCTGCCAGGGAAACACGGCAACTTTTACCCCCCTGAGCACATTTTCAGTGAAGGACAGTGTCTTAGAGGTGACAATTAGTTTCATCTTAATTTGAGCCTCACCATCCCCAACTGCATTTCTACCTTCTCATTCCTACCTAAATGGGTAACTTTTCAATAAAGGATCTTAGCCAATGTGTAATTTAAAAGACAGATAAATAGCTTTGTATACCCCAGAGCTGGTTCTGAGATCCAGGCACGAATGTGCCCAGGGATGTCAAATTAAATTTGTGTCATTAGCATATGGAAATGTCATTGTATGTGCTTTTGACAGAATTTGTTAACAACAGCAAAAATGCTTCTACTAATCACACTGGTTTGTAGAATGCCAGTCTCCTGATAACAAATTTTTTTTGGTTCGCGGAAGTGATGATCTTTTATACAGATTCATAAGCTACACAGCATAACTGTTTTATCCAGTAAATTTATAGAAAACTAGAGGAAAAAAAAAATGCGGCAAAGGAAAAACACCTTTGTCTTAAATAGCATCAACTCAAGTGTAGATTATAGATGATATTTCATCAGCTCCACTGTAATTATAACCTCGATTATCTGAGAGGTGTTTTCCAGTCACAGCATTATATTTCAAGCTAAAATTTTGTTGTTCTGAAATTTGCAGTTCAAAAGGAATGTTTGACAAACTGGCCTCTTAATTGACTTGGCATCTGTTGTAGGTCATTGGCAACTATGTCTGCCTGTCATTTTTTTTCTCTTCCATTTTACCTTAATTTCCCACCAAATCCCTCCATACGTGTATTTAAGCAAATGAAACCCTGTGACATTTTCATTGCATAGAGAGAGGTTTCATTCATAGCTTCCCGTGATATATTTTTTACTCTGAAAACAATATAATTTGTAGGTTTTCTAGATTTTATTTTCTTCTTAATACTCACATGGACTAAAGAGAGGATTTTTCAGTAAGGATGGAGATGATGTATTTAACAAAAGACTAGCCTACTGGCCCACTTCTCTGCTCATTCCAAGGCCTTCTGAATAATCTTCTTTGTTAAACACTAATTCATTATCTATACTTACCTCCTATAGGGTGGGGATTTAATTTAAATCTGCAGCTTCAGCAGATTTATACAGAGGGGAAAGAACTACCCACACCACCAGCCACACACACACACAAATACATGCCCAGAAGATCTGTATTATGTGGATGTTGCATAGGTGTAACTATAATGAGAAAAAATCGGGAGTACAAGGAAGATAATGGAACTGGTTTTGTTTTGTTTTGTTTTTGTTGTTGTTGTTGTTTAGGGTGAAGAGAACAACCTACCTCTTAATTCAATGATACCAGAAATCTCTGCTCCACCCCAAATATTCCAAATCGTTCTAGACACATCAACTGATGTTCCACATCCATGAAACATGGGCATTTATTTCAGTTAAATATTAGGGTTAAAATAAAAATATCTCTTGAATATATAATTCAGTGATTTACTTTGATTTGCTTTATTGTCCTGTTTAGTTCTTTCTGGGTTAAAGCAGAGAATAAATAATAGATGACGGATCAATTGATAAATAGAGGAATATTAGTTTTACTAATCGGTCATCTTTGTAGAGTTCAATTTTTATGAAAAGAATATGAAAGTGATGCTAAGTTACACTGCCTAAGGAGGAAGAGAGGAGGATTTTCACACAAAACAAAACACTGAAATGAAACAGGAAGTGAAATAAAATATTGGTGTATCACACTGTCTTTCACAGATCAAGGCTTAATTATATCAGTATTTACGTACACACAAACTGTTTTACACTTCCATACCTGAATTAAGCTCACACTTGAGAATCAGAAAATTCTGTCATAACAGTTACAGAACTGCCTTAAGAAAAAGAGAGGACTCAATCTTTTTCCAGAAAAATTGATAAACTTTTAAAGAGAATTCTAGGAACACCTGTTTTACAAATGAATTTTAGGAACATCTGTTTTACAAATGAAGAAATAAGACCCAGAATAGTGAAGGTGGATGGCCCTTAAGTTGTATGGAAAATTTTAAGTAAGATCTAGTTTCCTAAATCCCAGATTTTACAATTCACTGAGAATAAAAACCTGCTAATGAATTAATAGATGATATTTTTTTTGTTGTTTAAAATCGACCTTAAATCTCATTGGCCAAGGGACGTAAAACAGCAGATACGTAGTACAAACAAGTTGAGAGATCTGAGGTGGAACATGAGGGCTATAGTTTACAGTGTACTGGGAATTTCTGTGAAATGAATAAATGTTAGCTGCCCTTGCCACACATACATATAAAATGAGTAACTATGTGAAGTGAGATGATAAAAATGTTCATTCATTGTAAAATGCTTCATTGCAAAATGCTTCATTCCAGTAATAATTTTACGATCTGTGTGTATCCCACAACATCATGTTATATACCTTAGATATACACAATAAAATTTAAAAAGGAAAGCAACATAAAAATAATGAGTACAACTGGGCAACTAAAATAATTAATGAATACATACTGAATAAATAAATTTAATTTACCAAGAGAGTAAAGAAAGCCAAGGTTGCAAATCAATGACTTGTATTACCATGTCTGTCTGGCTGTGTTTCGGCTTCAAACACTTGAGAATCTATTGACTTGGTTTGATGATATTCTTTTTATGAGCAAGGGTATGAGATGTCATCATCCTGACAGTTGTTCTAGGACCTCTCCTTCTCTATATACTTGCCACATATGAGCTTGAAGCCACCTCTAGATCTCTGTTTTCATAGTATTCATTTGTGGTATTTATTTCATTTTCAAACGAAATTTAGAAGAATTATAAAGTAGTCAGAACTTGCTTGCCTCAACAATTAAAGATATTCACAACTTACCCTACTGATAAAAGTTCTCAAAGTGAGAAATGGCCTCAGGAAAAATATTAAGCCCTAGATGCCCTCAATTAAACATGGCCTTAGGTTAAGGATCACATCAAGGTGTGACTGTAACTGTCCAGTTAATAGGAATATTGTTTGTCCCAAGAGCAAATACCCATTTGAATTTCAGAATGGCCATGAAATTCCATTGCCATTCTGGCTGTTAGTGCCTTCTCTTCTATCCCATCCTGAATGTCAATGTCTACTGTATTTTTTTACACTGTTGTATGTTTGCTGTGTGAGAGACAGAACTCAAGGCTACTCTAGGAGTACACCTGAGCAGCTCTATCTGCAAGTGGAACTAGCTTACATGAGAAAACACAGAACTTTAGGCCTGAGCCTGATGCCGTAGTGGAATGAGGCATCAACAGTCATCTTGGGAAAGGGATGCTTCTATTTTATAAGTGGGAGGAACAGGAATCCTCTAATAGCGAGAAGGAGAACTGTGATAGGAAGCTACACTGGTGGCACTTCTCTGTTTTGCGAATTTGATTTTGAGGATTTTCAGGTTCTGCTTGATCATGGAAATTGGTAGTAGGAATGAAACATGAGGAAATACATTTCCCTAAATCATTTGCTACTTTAATATTCAGCATGTTTCTCATGATGAATCTAACCCTTTGATTACACATTCCTATTTCTGGTTGTTTTAAGATTTTTGCACAATTGTCGTGGTTCCAGATGAAATTTTACACTGTCCTATGGAACAACGGCAGACAAAAAAAGGAAAAATAACTGGTGTTAAGTTTTCTGGTGTACAGAGCTCTAAGATTTTAAATCAACTGGAAAATTGTTGAAAAGGTTAAAAAGAAAATTCTTATTTTTTCTCAGGTTATGCCAATTTCAAAAACTATTGGCAGAATGTACCAGAAGGAGAAGGCTGAACATTTTTGCCTTTAATTTAAAATATTTTTAATAAATGTTTATTTCTTTAATAAATATTTTTTAATTAAATATTAATTAAATATTTAATAAAATATTTTTATAAATACTTTAATAAAATATTTTTAATAAATGTTTATTTCTTTAGATTTTGGTATGAATTTGCTTATCTGTCATTATCTTCTGGTTGTCATTTTCATTTCATTCAACAAAAATGTGCAACATGCTTTCTGTATTTCAGGTGCTGTTCTGGGCATTGAAGAAGCAGTAGCTAATAAAACAGAGTAAATCACTGTTCTCCTTGAGCTTAATTTCAGATGAAGAATAACACATAATTAACAACATAAGTAAAACAGATAGTATGTTAGAAATATATGTAAGTGCTATGGAGAAAAAATATAGCTGAAAACAAGAAAAGGAAATGAGTATAGAGTTGTATTTTTTACTAGGGAAGCAAGGAGAATTCTCTTTAGGTGGTATTTGAGTAGCTATCTAAATGAGATAAAAGGGAAGGACAAAGGAGTAGGAAACAGGTTCGAGAGATAAAGGAAAGCAGGTAGTGAATGTTTCTATAGGCTATTTTAGAGACTTTGGCTTTATCTAAAATAAGATGGAAAATCATTCAAGTACTTTGAGTAGATGAATAACGTAATCTGATTGTGTATTCATAGTATTAGTCTTGTCATAAATACATATGTACTTTTAAGTTTTTCCTCTAAGATCTGAAATAAGACAAGGATGCCTGCCCACTTTCACCGCTTCTGTTCAACATCGTACTGAAAGTACTAGCCAGAACAATTAGGCAAAAAAATAAAAATAAATGAATGGTATACAATCTGAGAAGAAAGAAGTCAAATTTTATTTGGTTGCAAATTATATAATCTCATATTGAGAAAAACCTAAAAACTCCTTTTAAAAACAGAGCTGACAAAGTTATCCAGTACTACGGGATAAAAAATTAACACACACAAGTCCGTAACATTTCTGTGCAATAGCAAATATTCTGAAAAAAATTCAAGCAAAAAATCATACTTGCTAAACAAGAAAAAAAGTTTAATAAATTTAACCAAAGAGGCAAAAGATCTTTATAATGAAAAATATAAAACACTGCTGAAAGAAATGAAGATACACACACACACACACACACACACACACACACGATATTCCATATTTATGGATTGGAAAAAATACTGCTAAAATATCCATACTACTCAAAGTCATTTACAGCTTCAATGCAATCCCTATCAAAATACCAATGACATTCTTCACAGAAATAAAAAGAACAATCCTAAAATGTTTATGGTATGACAAAAGACCCCATGCAGACAAAGCAATCCTAATGAAAAATAACAAAGCTGGAAGCATCACATTATCCGAGTACAAAATATACTGCAGAGCTGTAAAAGAAAACAGCATAATGCTGGCATGAAAACAACACACAGAGCAATGCAATGGAAGAGAACCCCGAAATAAATCCAAACATTTACAGCCAACTCATTTTTGACAAGGGAAGCAAGAACATACATTGAAAAAAGGACAGTCTGTTCAATAAATCATGGTAGAAAAACTAGATATACATATGCTGAAGAATAAAACTCAAACGCTATCTTTCACCATACATTAAAACTCAAATCAAAATGGATTCAAATATTTGGCCCATTTTTTGACCAGATTATTAGTTTTTTTTCCTATAGAGTGATTTGAACTTTATCTGTTCTGGTCATTAATCCCGTGTTAGATGGATTTTTCAACTTATGATCCAATTTGTTCATTTCGCTTTGGTTGCCTGTGCTTGTGTGGTATTATGGAAGAAATTTTGCCCAGATAACCATCCTGGATATCTTTTCCTGTATTTTCTTGTAACGGTTTCATAGTTTAAGTCTCGGATTTCAATATTTAATTCATTTTGTATAAGGCAAGATATAGGAGTCTATTACAGACATGTTTAAAATCATTGAAGTTTAAAGTGATTTGTTAACAATAATAGGTAAGTAGAACTCCTATGTGTTTTTCTTCAGCCTCACTGCTTGGGTTCTTCAATTCTGCTTGTTGAAACGCTTTAGCTTGAATTCTAAATTATTTGTTCATTTCTAATATGTTCTACCTAAAAACAACAAAGCCAATTCAGAGCTTTAGATGATCTTTATAGAGATGACTTGACTCCCAAAAAGTTATATTTTGTTCTAACCTCTTAAATGAGTTCTAGATTTATGCCGTCAGTTGCTTCTGAATATTGCCATTTGAATACCTCAAATTTACCTTCAATCAAATATTTTCCCTCATTCTTTTCACAGCCATCAAACCAGTTGCAAATAATTGTTAAATCTGGAAATAATTCTTAATCCTAGCTTTTCCCTCAACACCATTGCTATGCATCAATAAATTCCCTTGACTCTACCTTCCAGCTTATCCCAAGCCCTGCCATTTTCCTTCATCACTACTTCTACCAGTCTCCATCTATTGCTTTTACCTTCAGTGTTAGCATTGTCACATTTGCTCTGCCCCGGAATCTACAATCTATTCTTTTCAAAGCAATGATTGTGCTCTTTAACAAGAATGACAACAAAAAAGTAAATATATTATATACTCCTGTTCAAAACATTCCCTTGTTTGTAATTGTAATTAATATAAAATTATATGTGGAAGCCTTCCTAAATTACTCAATTTCAAGAAGCCGTCTTTCAATTCCTCTCTTGTACAATTCTCTTTTTCATTTTCCTCATAGCAATGATCACATTCTAAAATTACCTGCTTTATTGATCTTCTTACTTGTTGCTGTTCTCTTATTTATACAGGACCTTGTTTGTTCTTTTCTCCACTATATTCTAGTACACAGAACAGTGGCATTTAGTATATGCTTAATAAATTTTAATGTATAGATACATGAATAAAATTGTATTTTTCAGAAGATAAATTGATCCTGATCTGTCAGAGAATGATTAGGCCTTTGGATATTAAAAAGAGTTACTGCATGTCCAGTTTTGGCTTTTTATTTCTTAGGTGGTGATAATATAGACCAGAAATGCTAGATCTGTATTTATACAATTTGGTAATAGCAATTATTAGATTTTAAATGACTCTGAATAGTACTCCAGACAATACTATTTCTATTGTTTTTACATTTCTAACATGCAGGTTTGCATTTATGTGTCTCTATGTGAATGTGGGGATGAGTACATTGATTCAGTTTGACTTTGCAATTGGGCTTTTAATGTCAGAACCATGGTAACTACAAATTTGTCTTGTCACTAGCCTGGTTAAGTGTCATAAGCTACTGTCAACAAAATATGCTGTCTCCTTTTTGGAGTAACTATGCAGATTCATGTTATAATGATCATATATGAAATGCTGATCCTTTTAGTCTCCTTTCTTAATTTTATACATTTTTATAAAATGTTGAATGGTTCTGACACTTCTTTTCTTTGGGAGATTATAGTCACTGCAGTGCTTAAGACTTGAAGGACTAATGACTAACGGAACCATAGAATCTTTCCCCAGTGAAAACAGAAGTGAGCTCTAAAATGTCACTGGTACATACGAAACACACCATCCTAGGCTGACCCGCAGGGTTCCAGGCTCAAATTTGGCTGTTCAGTACAGAAAGAAGTCATTACTGCCATATTTAAGTGATTTAAGAAGAATGATCTGTGATTATAAAATAACCAGTTATCTGCAGATTCAGAAAATGTCAAAGCTTTTTGAAAATTAAAGAGGAAATTTAGAAACCACCTAAGCTTAATAATTTTTGGCACAAATAATTGCCAGCTTTAGGTTGGAAATTCTGGAAAAACCAAGTAAGTAACAAAAAAGGATTTTCCAAGAAGGCAGATAAACCCTTGAATGAAAACAAACGTTAAAAAAAAAAACCTCGAAGCCACAGTCTCAAAGAAGTTAATGATATATGGACAGATATAATATATATGTGATGATATAGATAAGCTGTTGAACTTTCAAGTGACCAACTGTGTATTTCAATAGGTAATTATACATGTTACTTATTATTTAAAATAAGTTCATCATTTCTATCACTGTAATAATCCAATGAAATGCATGACTCTGTTTTCCTTACACTGACAAGGAGAATACTTATGGCAGGAGCTTCCTTGTTAATGGGACTAAATCAAACCTGAAGGTCAAAAGAAATTCTTGGTATTGCCCAGAGCAGAGAGTTAGTAAGAGTTTCTTAACACTAATTCTGAAACCATTCCCAACAGAATATATGTGAAATGTCAATGACATAAAATTTGCCAGGAGTTTTCTTTCCTCTTCTTTGACCAACCAGTGAGAATTTTTCTACATGAGATAACGCTGTTCACTCATGTTTTATTGGATGAACGAATAACCATCCTGTGCCAGACTGCAGAGTCCTGGGATGGAATTATCTCAAGCAGCGGCTAGAGTGTTCTCCCTACAGCCAATGCAGTCAATTAAATAATACTTTTTTTAATAGTCACTTATTTTTCGACCTTGCCTCTTCACTCTTAAATAATTTGATACCAAAGACAAATGTCTTTTCTTGTTCAGCAAGAGCATTGCACAATGGAATTTTTACTGACATCTCTTTGCACTATAGCTTAGAACAAACACTAAGGGATCTCTCGATCTGTCACTTAAAATATTTTACAGTATTGTTATTTAACTTATAGCTTGAAGTTATTTCAATAGTTTTGCTGTATTGCCTTTTGAAGTGATTTTTAGGTTTTCTTACTTTTAACATGAGGTTTTAATTCAAAGAGACCAACTCTTCAAATGCTTGTTAACAAAAGTCACAGCAAACTTTTAAGTCTAGCTATCCTAAGCACTGTATTTTTCAGAAAAACAAATATATGTCTATAGTTTGTTATAATTATGTGCTGCACTCAATTTATAATTCATGAAGAAAAATGGGCTTTGGATTCATAAGTATTCAATGAGATTGTGGATTCATTACACTTCCTAGTTACATTAGAAGAAAAAACATTGATCTCCTCATCAACAGGTCATGGGAATAAAAACAAAGTTGCACATTTTGCAGCCAATTACAGGTCTTTCCTTTTTTTAAATTCAAGATTTTACATAATTTTTAATACTCTTTTTTGGAAGAGTTTTCAGTATTCTTTTCCATTACTGAAAAAATAAACTAAATTAAAATGCTACAAAATTAATATATTTCCTTACAAATCATGCAGAGAGTGGAAAGTGAGAAACAGAATGTAAGAATTTTTTTTAAAATTGAAAATTAAACTATTTATCTTCTCCATGTGTATTAGTCTATTCTCAAGATGCTAATAAAGACATATCCAGTAATAATTTATAAAGAAAAAGAGGTTTAGGGGACTCATACTTTCACATGGCTGAGGAGGCCTCACAATTATGGCAGAAGGCTAAGGAGAAGCAAAGGCACATCTTACATGGCAGCAGGCAAGAGAGCATGTGCAGGGGAACCTCCCTTTATAAAACCATCAGATCTGAGTTTATGTCCTTTGCAGGGACATGGATGAAGCTGGAAATCATCAATCTCAGCAAACTAACACAAGAACAGAAAACCAAACACTGCATGTTCTCACTCATAAGTGGGAGCTGAACAAAGAGAACACATGGACACAGGGAGGGGAACATCACACACTGGTACCTGCCAAGGGCTAGGGGCTGGAAAGGAATACTGTTAGGAGAAATACCTAATGTGGATGATGAGTTCATGGGTGCAGCAAACTACCATGGCACATATAAACCTATGTAACAAACCTCCATGTTCTGCACATGTAACCCAGAACTTGAAACATTGAACTAAGCATTTTCCATGGGCCAAGAAAGTGGTCACTGTTGGAATGAAATAATAGAAACATCAGCTCCAGTATCTACCAATCCTTTAAATTTCCTTCCTTAAATCATAATCTTACACGTAGGACATTTATGAGTAATTTGATTTCCCAATATGCTGCTCTGTCTTGTCTGTTTGTACCTCTAAAGCCTCTCATTCTTCTAGTTTCACCTCCTCCTATGTTTTCATATGGTATAACTTAAAAGCTGTGCTATGTGTTACCAGGCTTAACACACCAGGAAACAGAAGAAGACACTACAATTTGAATTTCCCCTATAAAGTCCCCATCAATAACTCCTGTATGAACTCACTTGAGCAGCAAGACTAGATCTTCCTAGAAGTAAGCTCATAGTTCCAGGTTAAAGGGCCACAAACTCCTGCACATATTTTTTTTGCGGTGGCTCACCCAGTAAAATGCTTACCCTTTGAGAGCTGCACAAATCTACTGCTGCGTCCCCAGCTGTGGCAAGGAACAAGCATTGTATCAGGATGAGGGAACAGCTCGACCTTGATAGGCCTCGGTTTGGATTGGAGCCCGAGGCAGCCCCTCAACCCATCTCGCAAAATCAGATCCATTGGAATCAGCCAGCAAGAAATAGCTACTTTCTTTAATAATTACAGACCAAGCAGAGACTCCGGCCCATGATCAACGATGGCCTGCTTAGGCTCGTTCCACAATCTGAATGGAAGGGGTTCAAAGGCAACTCGTACTTGCCCTGGCTAATCTTGAGGTTACACAACAACTGGAAATTACTATGCCTCAAAATTTTCCTCTTTTCTTACTTGAATTCTGGCCTAGATAGAATCGGTTACCATAGATCTAGGAGTATAAGCTACTCAACTGCTAACTGTAGATGTTTTCCTTATTTGACTTTTTCATCTTTTTGCTCTATAACTTCTTTATATACTTATCATACTCCTTCTCCTCTCCTGAATTCTCTGAATCATCTTCCTCCTGGTCAGTCTGAAACAGGTCCGAGGCAACACACACCAAAACCCAAACAGACCACACCAAAGAAGCCCCAGGTTTACTTCATTTTTGCCGTGAGTCCTTTTCCTCCTCCTCGGTCTAAAACAGCTCCAGGGCAAAACACTCAGCCCAAACAGACTACACCAAACAAGCCGGTGTTTACTTTTTTCCCCAAGTTACCCCAGTATGGCCGAGCTCCCCCAGCTCCCTCCCTGGGAGATACTTTTCCTTAACGTCCTCAGGCTAATCCCAAGCTCCCCCAGCTATCCCTGGGAGATTCTTCCTCTAACGTTCCAGATCTTACCTTGGGTATTCTCTAAGTCACCTGGGAGTCTCCCCCGGGTCTTCTGGGCTCCTAATTCACCAGGGGGATACTTTAAAACGTTCCCGGGATTCCTTCCGAGCTCCCCAGTTTGCCCTGGAGATACTTTCCGAACGTATTCAGAATACCTTCAGCCTTGCGTCTCCTTTCTCTGTTGCTCCGGAAACTCTTCCTCCTGGATCCCCACTGGGTCCCAGTTGCCGAGCTTCAGCTTGACTGGGAGACTCCCACCCAGGTGAGCTGAAGATCAGTGAGAGGCAGACACTCAGATAGCCAACTCAGTGGAGCTAATCTGGGGACTAACAGCCTGAGAGCCTGAGGGGTTTCCAGCTCTCCAGCACTGAAGACCCCCGAGCAGAGATTCATCCACATATTTGCACTTTGACAGGTGATTCTCTTTACTACACAGGTGTTTTACATATACACACAACTTAGGAAAATACTAAGTAGGCAGCTGTCACTTGTCTACCACTAATTACAAACGACAAGGTGTCCTCCACAGAGGAGCCGTTGGGGCAGAGTAAACTTAATGTTTCTCAACATATTTCAGTTACAACAACGTTGCATTTACAGTATTTATTCTTTCACATCCTTGGGAACATAATCATTAACGTGCAAAATGATGATTTAGGATATTTCATCATCCTTAAAGGAAAAAACAAGTGAATCTGTGTGAGCTGAAAATTTGACTAGAAAAGGACTTCATTTGAGATGATTTTAGTCACGCAAAAATTGCTATGAGAAAGGCATATTTTACATATGCTTTTTCAAAAGTATAAATTCTGGATGAAAGAGCAAAGATTTTAAACACTTTCTAGAATTATGAATTTTCTGTATGTGCTGATGTTAAAGCTAGTTAAGTTTATACCTTCAAAGGAAAAAGCAGTTTAGCTTAGCTATTGAGCAAGAGTAGTGAACACTGGCATATATATCTCCACCAACTGAGCTCTATCAAACACAAGAAATCTAAAATAGGAATCATGCTAAATAGTTGAGATGGTGTGAGGAGCAAACAGTAGATCAGTTAATGCTTTGTACAGGGGCCAGTGCCCTGTGTAAGATCAAAAACACTATTTTTTTTTTCTGATTTTCACGCCACTATTAGCATTTTTACAGCGCAAGTCTTCATTTGCCATTCTTATGCTTAGGATTTGTTTTCCTGGGGCTAATGTAACATGGAAGGAAATCCAGTGTGACCAAAGGTTTTCAATGATTTACTTTGCAGTGGCAAGTTTTTGGGGCTCTTGAACAGACAGAATAAGTAATATTTCTTCTGTAGAAGCCATTGTGTTGAATTTCTTTTTTCATCGGCCTCTGCAATATATAGGGATGATTATGTGAAGTGGTAGGGCTGATTGCTTTTTTAATTACCTTTTATTTTAGAACATTTTATATTTATAGAACAATTATGAAGATAAAGCAGAGAACTTCCATATGACCAACATTCGGTTTTCCTTAAGCGTGGGCTGCACATAGTAGCTTCCTTCCAAAGAGTATGTTAAGGGGAGACCAGAGAAACTTTATAGTGAATAAACCTGCAAAATACTATCTGAGCCTGCTGATCAAGCTCAACATCAATATTGATAAGTTATACAGCTACCTGTATTCAAGGATACATAGGTATCCTTGATATAACATGAAGAAAATGGCGTTTTACATGTCTTCCTCTCAAAAACCCGTAACTCCCATGTAATTATAAGAAAAACAGCAAGGAAGTTCCAACAGAAGAGCATGCTACAAGATACCTGACCAGTATACTTCATACCTGTCAAGGTCATCAATAAACAAGAACATTCTGAAGAAGTGTCAGAGCCAAGAAAAGCCTTAGGAGTAAGAAAAATAAATGCAGTGCCATATACTAGATGGGATACTAGAACAGAAAAGGGGCATTGGGTAAAAACAATAAAAAGCAGGAGAATAATAGTGTTTTGTAGGTTTCTCCATTGTAAAATCACTCTTTTCTCTCCCATTGCATACTGTCTCCTTGGAAGAAAATCACTATGTGAGGCAAACACTTTCATGAAAGAGGAGTTTCATTCCACTTCTTTAAATGTAGAGTAGCTACATAAATTATTTGGAATTAGTCTCCAAGGGAAACATGTCTGTTCTCTCCCAAATTATTCAGTCATCTATTTGTATCAGTATGGACACATGAATATATATTTTAGTTACATTTGGACACTACTTCATTTTGTTACTCAAACTGTTTCACCTTCGGCCATTGGGAACCCTTTCGGAATTTCATTTGTTTGCTTAGTTGGTGGTTGGCTGTTATTGTTGTTGCTGTTATTTAGTTCTTCACCATTTCAGCAGGCTCTTTTGGAATTTCTCATGCCTGGTTCCTGGAATCAGCCATTTCTCCAAAGAACTCTGTTTTCTTTCAGTAGAGAATGGTATTAGAAACCAAGATCTGGGAGCTGGGTGTGCTCATTGCAATGTGGTACAGTCTTCTATGATAGGGCTGTTTTTTAAAACACAATATAGTACTTCTCCATATTTGTTTTTTAATTATTCAATTTGGGGTTTCTGTAAAAAATCTGACATTCTTACAATTTTTTTAAACCAACTTAAAAATTCCAACTTAGAAGAAGTTTGCAAATAGCACCCAAACACCGTCAAGTAATGCAAGCGTTGCCATTATTTTATGAGACTTCCCTTCTACCTAAAATATCAGTTTTATCAAGCTTGATGGTTAAATAAAAAAAAATTGTTAAAACAAGGATGTTTGACTATAATTGCTCTTCAAAGTAATGTATCATAACTGAAAATTTATTTCTAAATAGTTTAGAAAAGATTTTTAAAAGGTTTTAATTTTACCTGATTCTTAGCTGAGGGATACTGCGTAACTGTAAGCTGCTCAAAGCAAGATCAGTGGGAAAATCCAGCTGGAAAGCAGTGAGGTTTGTCAGTCATGTCAGGGGAAGGTAACAGTCTGGTGAAGCGGTGGACAGGGTGTTGAAACCGCAGAGGGGTGTTGACCAGTTCACCTTTCAAGTGTTATGAAGCAGACCTCAGAGTTGGACATGGTGCTTTATGAGCCAGTGGTCCAGGAAGTGTCTGTAATTTAACATGAGAGATATTTGATTTAGCTTGGAAACAAGGGCAGGAAAATAAAACAACAGTCAAGATTTTGCCTTATATGCCCAAGGGATTTGTAAAACGCCTTGAGAAAATGCCCACCCAAGGATTCAGATTCACTCAAGATTTCTCTCTGGGAGCTTAATTTGCAAACAGAACATCCTTTAAATGGCTAACATTTTCACTTCGTGGTCTTCTGAGTGATTGCTTTATAGTGGGGTGAAGATGGTGATATGTATACCTGCTTTTTATGGACTTAAGCTGCAGCACTAGGAAGCCTTCTAGAACTCTCAGAAGTGTGCTGCTTTCAACTCCGCCTTCCCACAGCCTGTGGTCCAGAGTAAATTGCAGCCCCTATGTCTGACCTTCCATAGAATTATTTACTCCTTGAGTGAAGGAATGTTTTCTTGTTAATCTTTGTGCCTCACATATAGATCACTACACCTGGTCTAACAGGAGCTATTCACCAACTATTGAACTAAATGAAATTATATTGTATGCTTATTCTTAAAATGTATTACTATATACATTTTTCTCACTGAATAATTCTGTGTCATGATGTAAAATAGACGAGTAGCAAGGTCAATTGGAGAGACTACCTTTCCAGGACTATGGTGTGAGTAGATAAAATGTTTCTTCCAACTATGATGTTATGAAATACAAAAGAAGTGCTAAACAGACAGTAAAATTTCCCCTGAATGACCCAGTGTTACTGTTAAGTGACTGACTTCATTAGGTAATTGCTAAGGGTACCTACTTCCCTATATTTTGCTTTAGCATAAAGCCTAGGATTTTGTGCAGAAATAGACTAGGGTTATTTTTCTGAGGTAAACCAAAGGCTGCATTCTGAATCCCATTCCAATTTACCCTTGTTGTTTCAACTCTGTCCCTAGATTCTGTGAACAGGGGCCTGAGTGAGATGAAAGATAATTATCTAATAAGAACAATTTATTGAATAACTTATTTATAAAGATCCTTGAGAAGATAACTGATTGAATTGGTAGTCTACATGGAAATTATAATCTATTTATAAAAATCCTTGAGAAACATAACTGACTGGGCTGGGAATCAATGTGGAAATAGGTCCAGGTTTGTCTCAGTTGGAATTCATAGTAAAATGCAATGTTAATTTTTAATAACCCTGAAGGAACATATTTTGTGCAGTGAGAACTCAATCAGAGGCAGGAAAAAAAAAAGACAGGTTTTTACTGATTTTCCATTATGTTTGAAATTCTTTGCACAGCTTCAGCTTTACTTTCAAAGCCTTATTTTTGAGTAACTGTGACAGTGTGTGAGAAGAAAATAAGAAGACAGATGGAAACCCAAATGAAGCCTTATAAATGCCTTTACTCACCAACCCCCAATCCCAATGGCTTTAATTAAGCTTATATAGGCACTTGAGATGTTAAGCCCATGGAAAGTTTCTTTTTGTTTGTTTGCCTAAAAGCTTTATCTTAATTTTTGTAATGACATATATCACACAGGCTAACTGGTTGCAGTGCTTTGCCATCTATAAATAGCTTGCACTATTTGGACTGAAAATCTGTAACTTGAAAAGTAGCACAAATTTATCCATGTGAAGGCACTGGAAGATTAACTTTTAAAATTAAAAAATAAAGTATTTATGAAAAACTAATATGAAAAAGGCTATCTTTGAATGGGAGTAAACCAGAATGGTTTCTAAAGCCAATGAGTGCACAGTATCTAGTAAGGAAAAATCAAAATAGATCAGCATGGGAAAGCATTTCAAGATCACAAAATCCAGTTTATCCAATACATTGGGTGATATGTGGGGAGGGCATGTGGGGTGGGATCTGATGTGAATTAAAAACAAAGTGTTAATAATTAATTAGAAAATATAATGGAAAAACAATTGTATGTGTATTATCAACCCAAAATACAAAACACCAAGAAATAAACCAAAACTCTGTAGGACATATATGAATAAACTACAGAATTTATTGAAATTTTAAATATCTGAGCTATATCATATTCTTGGTTGTGAATTCTAAATACTTCAGTAGTGACCACTGGTTACTATTTAAAAATAGTTTTTATATAATTCAAAGTAAAAATCCTAACACAATTCCTCTTAGGAAACTGTAAAGTTTTTTAAAGTTTAATGAAAATTACAAATGCACAAGTTTAGTTAGGACAGTTTTGTTTCTTTTGAAAGAGGAATTATAAAGTGTGAATAGATACTGAAGTATGTAATGATGCTGGGTAATTAAAAAGATAAGAGAAAGAATGAAAGAATATGTAAGTCAATACAAATAAAGAAGTATTCCATGTACCGACACTTAGATTTAACATAATGTGATACATTATAAAATAGTCATTTTAAGTCAGTAGGACAAGGGAGGATCATTCAATTGAAACACTGGTATAATTAGCTGAATATCAGAGGAGTTTTTTTTTTAATTTAGAATGTATTTCATCACATGTAATATAACTTTTATTGTTTCACATGACAAAGTTAAAAAAAAAAAGAAATAATCAGATAAATATAAGGTAGAAAATATATTTCCAAGCATCAATACCTAATTCAGAAACTATCCCGAAGAGACATTAGTGGATAAAATACTATATAAATTTAATGAAGCTTAAAAATTAAATAACAATAAATAACTTGTCTAAATGTTAAAATACTAATGATTGATGTACCAACAGAAATTCATTAAAAATGTGAGTAAGCTTTTATTGGAATGAAAGCTCTAGGAAGGCAGAAATGTTTGTTTTATTCACTGCAGTAGATGCTCAATTTATCACTGGAATTTACAGATGGAAGAAATACAAATGGCAAATAAATGGATGAAAAGAATTTCTCAGCCTCAGTAATATTTGAATAAATGAAAATTAAGTGAAATGCCCAGTTTAGATTATCCAAGTGACAAATATAAAAGCAAAATCATAGACCTGTAATAATTATAAAACGTAATGACCATTATCGAGAAACTTTGGAAACACACACACACACACACACACAAACACAAACACGTACACATAGGGCCCTAAAAGTGAACACACCAATTGATAAATAATTCTCCAACTAGAAATTCATGCAGAAAAAACTTTTACCAAAATGTTTTTTTTGGCTCACTGGTTTTGACATCTCATCTTAACAACATCCTCTTTCTTCAACTGTGTTCATTTGAATTATTTTATGAACATTCAACTTATCTTTTGCAGTGATAATTTGCAATTAAAAAACATGTTTACAAATGAGTTTTAGTTTTTAAAAAATAATTAATAAAATAAGATTTTCATGTTTCAACATGAAAATGTTTTAATGTAGCAAAAAAAAAAAGTGCCATTTCAATTATCGTATCTAATGAGAAAAAGAACTTAGGTGATATAAAATGTCAATAGTGCCAACTCACCTTCTAATGTCCCACATAAATGATGATATACAGTAGTTTTTAAAGAGAAAAGTCGAGAAAAAAATTGTCATCAAAAGGCAAACAATATAGGCAAGAACACATAAATATTATTTACCAGCAAGTAGAAACACGTTCACAATATATATAAATGTACTGCTTGAGTTGTTTTGTTATATATGAGAAGACTCAGTTAATGTAAATAGAACTCTTTTTCTAAAGTTGAATTTGGAGATCATTTTCCAGTTATAATTCTCAATTCTGAAATATGAAAAAAAAATCTGAGGTCTAAGTTGAAGCGATTCATCTGAAAAATAGAAAAACTGACATTACTATTTCAAATAGTTTAAAAAGTTATCACAGATCAACTATTTTGGCTTTCTTACTCAAAATCACCAAATACCTTGAAGCACGAGACCATATATTTGATATTGTGCAAAGCCATTGTTTTGTGTACATTATATAAAAATTATTTGGTCTTTTTATAACAGAAGCATGACCAGTTATTTATGTTGTAGCTTTGTAAGTTTGAATATACAGAAAATGGTAAGATCATATTTTAATCAACATTATTGAGGTATAATTCATACATAAATAGTTACTTACTTTTAGTTTTCAATGTTTGAAAATGTATATACCCATGTAAAGGCCTATATAGACTCATGTAATCATCACAAAGTCATGATAAAAATTCCAAAATTTCCAAAACCTGAAAAAATTATCTACTGTTGTACCTTTGTAGTCAAACCCTCTCTTTTTGATCTAATGTCATGGTTAAGCCAATCTATCAATTTGCAGTTCATCTCATGTCATTTTTAATAGCCATAGACATAGGTTCCAGTCTTAAAAGGTAAAATTTACAAATCCTATTTTGCCATTTATGAAACTATTCCTTCTAAAAGAGAAAAATGTCAGCTCTTAAAGTTTATTATATTTGCATAACAAAATTGCATAGTGTCCAGCAGACAAGGAATTCTATTATTAAACACGAGAAGAAAATACTTTCAGAAGAGAATTCTATATTTAATAACGTAAGGTCCACAATCCGTAGAGTTACATTTTAGAAACCATGATCCTAGATAAAAAGATAAACAGTCAGATATTAAACTTTAGTCAGGACTTTATCCAAGGGCTTCAAAGAGCTTCACCAAGAGAAATTATTTGTCTTTATAAAAGGTAAGATAAAAATGCCAATGCATTCTGAAAATCACTGGACACATTAGTACTAAATCACACAAATCCCTTTGAAACAACCCATTCACATCTATCTTTTAAAAGAATTAAATTTCTCTGAATTAAACTGGCCTTTCAATATTTTATATTTTGTTTGTTTCTGGGCAGAAGGAAAACATATCAAATGAGTTCCACATCAACATGATCTCTTAAACTTGAAAAAGTATGTGTTATGGAGCTGGCTCCTCTTCTCTGACAAGACATGTCTCTGGTTTAGTAATGTGAAATAGACAAGGAACAACTGTGCAGTGTTTGTTTTGCATTTCAGTTCATTACAGACACTACAAGACTTTAACAGGTCTTCGAATGTGATTGTTTCCTCCATTTGCATGAACTGTCCTATAAGTTCTTGAATTAAACAATTTTTGTTTGGGCTTATGAAATAATAAAATGGACTCTTATAACAGACATAAGTGCCCTGAACTCAAGTTCAGCTCATATTAAAAATGACAAGATGTTGGAATTCTTTTTCTTATTGTAATAGTTCATTTATTTTCCCTTTGCCATCATGACCCTGTAGTCTCCAACAAGCAGACTGCCATGTAAAGCCAGATCTAAATATCTCTTGTGATGGATCCTACCTTAATTTTACTTTGCCAAAGATGCTTCTGTGATTCAGAGATTTTTAGCAAGTGATAGAGAATGGCTGGCAATGCCTCCTCCTTCTCAGAGTATACTCTTCGCATGCTGTTTCCTTCTGCGAAATCATCCTTAAAGTCATCAGAGTACTTAAGGAGACCTTCAACATTCACCAATCTCTGCTTGAAAGATACAGCAAGGAGGTAGAATTCTGGATTTACATATACATCTTATAGCAGAGATGCTGAAAATATTTTTTTCTAACTTCCAGACAGGTATTTTTTACTTAGCTATTACTATCCTTACATTATCCGTGAAGATTTTTCCATGTGTCAACTACCAATATAATGCACAATATTTTAAGGAGGGTAAACCTTTAAGGTATATGGCAAATGCAAGCCTACTCACCTTGCCATTCCATCTACTGCAAAATTTAATAGTTCTGAATAAAAAATATGCATTAAAATTAGTAGGATTGTTATGATCATCACTCATAATGTTACTATGAGTGATCGCTGTTATTTTTTCAAAGCAGTTGTCTCTAGAAGTTAATTTCACTTTTCATTGGAGCTTGGCCCCCTGGAAATGATTAACTTGACAGGGATGGGAAGAGGAAAAATTTTCAGGAAACATCTGGCAAATTGCAAAGAAACGCTAAACATTTTCTTCCCCATAGCATTTATTTTTATTACCTTATCTTTCTTCCATATAACATTTTAATCAATATACATGGATACATCAACACACGCATACACACACACGTATATATGTATAATGTGCCCTGGTTTATACGGAACATATAAATGAGGGTTTTTTCCTTTTTTTTCAATCAGCTCCTATTTCTCTTAACTTCATTTTGGCAACATCAAGCTGTCATTTTTGTAAAATTTTATCATGTATATATACCTCTAAAGTCTTCATGGTAAGGGAGTGATTGCATCCAATTTGTCACCCAGGGAGTACCCGGCTCTAGCTTCTTGACCTCTTCAACTCTGAAGAATGGGGAAAGGAGCCCTGGAGGGGTGAGTTTACCATTCAAATACAAATCCTCGACCCAAATTCTTTTGCAGAAGAGTGATTTATTACACAGACAGAGAGAGAAGACAGCTCCCACGCTGCTGTGGGAGGGGACCCAAAGAAGGAATCCGTTGAAGAAGGAGCAGCTGAAGTTTTAACCCTTGAGTTATTCCCTCCCCATTCATGTTCTCAACCAATGAGAGGAGTTCTTTCAAACTTCCTCTGGATTGATCGATCTGTGACTCCGATACCAGATTGGCTACTTGTTTTACAGCCCTGAGTCACAGAGCCCCCTCCTCCCAGAGCTTCCAGGGGGAATTCAGGACAAAAGGGCCCTACCTGGTTTTCCGGAGTGCAGGATGATCAGAGAAAGAACTCTCCCTGGCCCGTGTGGAGGAGGTGCTCAAGAAGAGTCCCAGCTGCCTGAGGCAGGGAGCCAGGAAATTCCTGCCCTTGAATCCATGCCCCTCTGACCCAGGAAGAGAAGGTTCTCTAACCCCATTCCTCAAATTCTTTCTATTCCTATCTAAATATAATGGTTTTGTTTTTCAAATCCTATTCAATTTTGTCCTGATTACGTAATTAATGATATTTTGCAACACGATTTATATTTTATAGAAATTCCCTTGCAATTTTCATGTGTATGTAATCTAATTGGGAGCTCCCCGCAATGATTTTTCCACCACTCTAAAAGGCTCTGTAAGCTTAGTAGAAGAGTGTCATGTTGGGATACTGAAGGAGGTCATGGGGGTTTGTTAACGCCAGTGTGGTTTTTGCTCCATTCTTTCACCAGAACTGCTATTCACATATCACCAATGGGGTTGATAAAAATCATCCAAATGCATGTTTTCAGTCTGTATATTGCGCTACCGTTTCTCTTTCATGAAACTCTGCAGCTTCCCTCATGTGTCTTTTCTGGTTGGCTTTGCCAGTATCTTTTCCTCTACCAGATCTTTTAATGTTTATATTGCTTTGTCTGTGTATTTGGGGTCTATTTTCTTACCCTAAGACACCTCAGCCAATCCTGAATCATTCAATTATTGTCTCAATGCCAACCTACCTCAAATCTGTTCATCTGTTCTTTCGTACATTCTCTTACTCCTGAGCTCCATACCTGCAGATGAGAGAAAATGTATTCTTAGAGGTTAGAAAGAAACTTGCTGGAGTAAACAGCTGAACTGAATATTCTTAGATGCCTCTAATTAGTGGAAGGATAACGGTAGTTTGGATTAAGCAGTGAGCATGATGATTGTACCAAATTTAGGCCAAAAAAAAAAAAAAAAAAAATCTTGAGCTCAATTCCTATATTTCATCAGTCATACTTTGAAAGATATAACTTCTCAAAAGCTTGATTTTCTCCTTCAAAAATGAGATGAGTAATGCTAAATAGTTGTTTTAAATACGAAGTAATGTATGTAAAGCACTTAGTACAATGCTTGGTCTGTAGTAAGTATTTAATATAAATAGCAACATTTGTAATAACTTCATCATAAAATCTCTACAAATTCAACTACAGTAAGAAAACCCATTTATAGTGAAAGAGATGCTGTCCTACCTAGAAAGATGAAAAAAGGGTTCAAGAGACAACAAAGAGCTCTATTACCCTAGGATCTTTGGAACCCTAAAAAGGAGGGTTTTTTAAAATGCAGAAGGAAATAGGTGATTCAGACTATTTGCACTGAATAGGGTGTTGTGATTGTGAGAGAAAGAGGAGCTGCATACATTGGGTGAGGTAGGTCTAAAAGAATTTGTCTCTATTTTTTTTTTCATTAAGAGATTAAGAGAAGGAAAGGATTCTGAATAGCTGCAGGGTGTAAGAATAATCACAGGAGAGAAAGGTGGGGTTTTAAAAAATACCTTTGCATTTTGAATTAGTTCATTCTGGTGTTATTTAAGAGGGGTAATAAAGATTAGACTATCTTTAAATTCTTGGTGGCTATTGAACTAACATTTTTACCCACAACACCATGGAGTGAACTGAGCCACAGGTCTCATTTGGGCATTATTACTCTATTATTATTCTTATTATTATTATTTCCAAGTGCCTCCCTGACATTTCTACCTGGGTATTTCACTGAGTTCTCAAATCTAATATATGCAAAACTGAAATCATGACCTTCACACCCTAACTTCCACTTCTTCCCCATCCAGTAATATTGCCAACTCCCCCTCTGCTGAAGGCATAAATCTAAAGGAAGCCATTGGTCTTTCTTCCCAAAATCCCACATAAATTCATTTTTCACCGTATCCTACAGAGCCGATCTCTAAACAGCTTTTGCACTTTGTCCACTTCTTTGTAAGCCTATTCTGTATTACTTACGTATTTTAAATCTTATAAAAGTAGTAAAATACATTGTAGAAAGCTAGATCATACATACAAGTATAAAAATAATATATGTAAATATATGTATCTGTATCAAAATAAGGTTATACTGCAAATGCCATTTGTAATCTATTTTTTTTTTTTCAGTTCATGATCTCTAACCTACAAGGTCCTTATGTTTCCTCTTACATAACTGCAATTCTATATTCCAGTTTTCCTTGGTGTCCTAAATATGTGCTTTAAATGGTTTGTGCAAACCAGAATGCAATTCATAATCATAACCTGAATCTAAATATACTGTCTCTTAGATATCTTTTAACCTAGCGTTAACTGCACCACCACTGTTTTTGGTTTTGTTTTGTTAGCCACTTATTAGTTGAGGGATAATGGTAGTTTGGACTAGGCAGTGAGCTGAACAGTCCACTGTGTGACACTGATGTTTTGAAGGACCTAGCCAGTGATAAACTGCAGTATTGTTTCTTCATGATTTCATTTAACTTGTTTCTCCACTTCCTGTATTTCTCATAAACTGCCAGTTCTATTTTTTATTTGGAATCCAACATAAATGATGTGATGTACTTCATATGTCCTGATACCAAGTGATACATGATCTGGATAATCCAGCATTAATTGTGTTAAATTTCAGCACTGGATTAGGATGACAACAACCTGATACCTCCATTTTGCATTTATGTTTCTTTTAAGAAAGAGACAATAATCTAGCAGGATGCTGCTTTACCACTACATTAATTTCCAGTTTAAACTAATCACAAACCTACTGGTATTAACACCATATAGTAATCATGACTGTGACAAACACTTCACTAGGAGTTGAAGGATGCTGATTTTTAAATCTGATTACTTCATCTACATTATAATGGGTATTTTTTTGGCAAAGTAAAGCTTTTCCTCATCAACAGGGGTCGTCCTTTATTTTTAAAACCAGATCCTACTGGAAAAGTAGCATAAAAACTTATTTCTTAACCCTTTAATTACCAATTTGCAAGACTGGTTTAATAGTTTATTCACAGTATGTTGTGTAAGATTTTCTGGTTTTCTCTTACATAACTATCAGTTTTTAATCATAAATTGTAATTGATCTGATGTACTTCAAATCCCTAAAATTGTTTTCTCCCCTCTAAGTTCCTTGGTCTTGTTAAATAGAATCCATCCCCTCCCTCTTTCCCTCCCTTCCTTCCTTTGTATAGTTGGTTGTGTGTGTGCATGCGTGTGTGGCAAATTGTGTTTTCTGAAAATGGTCACAAGTTCATCCCATGCCCAGATGCTCTTCCTTCAGTGTAACATTGGCCTTCCTTCAAGAGACGCATTCTGCATTCCCTCCTACTTAAATTTGGCTGGGCCTATGACTATAGCAGAAGTCACACCATATGACTTGCTAGGCTAAGTTAGAAAAGACAACTTAGCTGCTGCCTGGTCCTCAAGGGATGTTTGCCCTTGAGATGTGGCCCCTGGGAAGACAAGCAAACATCCATAAGCCTATGGGGAAGACAAACAAACACTGAACAGCCACATGTAAGTTTCTGACCACAGCCCCAGGTGAAGATGCAGCTGACCGTCAGACACATGAGCGAAGGAGCCACCAGTTATTTCAGCCTCCAGCCTTTCAGATGACCCAGCTGACTCTGAGGGAAGCAGTAAGAAGATGTCCCCACTGAGTTCTATCCCAACTGAATATTCATGAGCAAAATAAATGTTCTTGTTTTAAGTCATCCATTTTTGTGGTTGTTTGGCAGAAACGGCTAGAATTTTTTTTAACAGAATTTTTGATATTATTTCAAGTTTACAGAGAACTTAATATAAGAAGGCACACAAGTATCATATATTCTTTATTGAGATTCCACAATTGTTTACATTTTGTCTACTTTGCTTTATCAGTTCCCCCTGAAATATGCCTTTTTCCGAACCATGTGAGAATGAGTAGGAGACATCATGTCCCTTTACAGCTAAGTAATTTGTTATGTGTTTTCTAATAAAAATATATTCACTAACATGACAGTTTAATTATCCAAACCAGGAAATTAATATTAATGCAATATAATTATCTAATCCACAGTCAATATTCAAGCTGCCAATTGTCTCAATAATGTTCTTATAGCTGTATTTTTCCCAGGCTAGAATCTAATCCAGGATCATTCATTGCATTGAGTTTTCATGTAGTTTAGTCTTTCTGAATCTCAAACTATTTTTCAACATTTCCTTGGCTTTTTTTGACTTTGATATATGTGAAGAGTATGGACCAGTTATTTTGTCCAAATAACTGACCTCCAACCTGAGTGTATCTGATATTTCATCATAATTAAATATACCTGTTTGCCATAAAGATCACCGAAGTGAGTTTGTGTTCTTGTGAGTGCAGCATATTATAAAAGACACATTGTTGGTTTGCCTCAATGGTGGTGAAACTGACTTTGATCACTGTTCAAGATGGTTACTGCCAGGTTACTCTACTGTAAAGTTAATATATTTTTTTTCCATTTGTATTTAGTACATAATTTGAGAACAGGCACTGTGAGACTAAGCAGATAATCTGTTTCTCATCCAACCTTTACCCACTCATTGGGCCATGCCCTACATTTTCTAATCCCATTATTCTTTCTTTATTAGTTGTCATTCTACTAGAAGGAAGAGATTTCCCTTTGATTTTTAAAATTTATTTATATTACTATGGATTCATGGATTTTAATTCTATTTAATGGGTTATATATCAATTATTATCATGACTTATTCTTATGGCCAGATTATCCCAGCTTTAACCAACAGGAGCATCTTCAGGTTGGCTCTATTATTCTTTTGCCATCCTTCTTTGAGTACTTCTTAATTTACGATACAAGAATATGTTCCATTCCTTTTCTCAAAGGGGACCTAGTTCCTAGGAATAAAGAATGGTACTTAGAAATCTATTTCAGATTACCAGAAATGCTCATTGTTTCTTGGGTATTATTGCTTTTAGGCACTCAGAGAACAGAGCTAGGAAACACACAAACACACACACATACACAGAGTCAGGATGTGATCAAGGAAGAAAACCCACTATGCATAATCTAGAATCAAGGTTGTATACTAGAGATTGGATTACACACAATCATGGGAGATGCTCAGAGCATTTATATAAATCTGCTGCTTTAGCATTCACCTTCAGGCAACACTGGTAATGAAAGAGAGGTGGATATGAAGTGAGGAAGACTGGGGAAGACCAAAGAAAACTATAATAAATCTGGACAATCTGGAACTGCATCTGTCTGTCACTGCCTCTAATGGGATGAAGCAAACTCTGGTGCTGCAGCCATGGAGCTGCACATTAACCTGGCGCAGGGTTGAGGAAAGCTACAGATGCAGCAGGAGGTGCCACTGCTGCCAGCCTGGCTGCTGCTCCCTCAGTGCACCCCGGCTTCCACCACTAAATCAACAAACACGTGTGCAAAATCGTCTGGCCCTACACTGAACTTTCAGATCACACATAAGTCTCTCTGTGGCCAGTCTTAGCTAAGAGTCCTTGTCCTCTGAGAAATTATGTTGTAAGGAGCACACTTTTAATTATTACCATAGGTATAATTTTAAGAATGAAAATGTTTACAGTATTTTCAGTTTTATTATAAAAATGCACACATAACAAAGATTGTCATTAAGTCATTTCTTGGCTCTACTTGCATTCAGCACTTGTTCTTGAGCAGCTTTCTTTGCTTTTACCATCTCAACAAGTTCCTAGGAAGGGAGAAAGGTGTGATTTAAGAAGTCAGATTTTAAAAACAGACATTTTAATCTAGTGTTTGATATACATATGTAAAGAATTTAAGATTCGCTATCTGCCAGGGCTAGAAAGTTTCTAAGGCTGCTCATTTCTTCCTAATAATATTGGCCCCATAACTACTGGTATTGAAATAAGCAATATGTTAACCACTTAATAGACATACAATGTGACCTAAATTATGTAACCTAGACTATACAACCCTAAATACCACAGATTTTCTTTCCTCTCTTGGAAAAAAAGATGGAAGTGACATGGCAGTATTTTCCTGCTCTTCTCTCCTCATTTCACAATACCAAAATAAATGATACTATATAACACAAGTTACAACTGAAAATAAAACAATCTATAAACTCTAAAAAAAAAAAAAAAAAAAAGACATTTAAAGAGGGATACTGGGGGAAATGTAGCTCCAATTTAGCTAAGTGGACCCTGTAAATACTGCATCTGATGGTCTTTATTAAAGAGTAAAGAGGAAAAAAAGCACTTTCCAGATCAATAGCGGCATTGTGTTCATTTCCTACAACTGCAATTAGACTTAACATGTGATTAAGTTTCAACAATCACTGTCATTTTCCAAGATCCATCTGTCGTTTGCAAGTCAAATAGGTGAGCTGAGTGGAATGAAGTGGGAATCACTACCTCCAGAATCTTTCAAGTCTTTGATGATGATGCTAATTTCTGCAGTCCCTTTAGAAACAAGGCATTGCTCTCTGTAAACAACCCTCTCACAGCTTCCAGTTTATCCTTTCTACTACAGTTGCTCAAGCTAGGTAACCACTGTGGAGTTTTTGCCAGTTGCTGAGTATATTTGTTTTCAAATATTTATTTCTCAACCAGGGAAAAGGGACAGGCAGGTGGTTTTGTGAACCCACTGAGCCCACTGTGAGATGAACCCAAGAGAAAACTCAGTAAGCTTTATATCCACAAGCTGCTACACTGACTGGTGGACCACAGTGTCTCCAGAGTCTAGAAATTAGTATTACTTCAGACAGTGTCCAGTAATTTTCTCATCTCCCAATGCATACTCATCCCGGTAAATGTCCAAAAGTCTCTTCGGAAAGGCTAAAAGAAAGACACATAGGATACATCTGTGGCTATGTAACATGGTCCTTCCTCATAGGAATCTGTCCTCATTTTTATTCAGAGGGCTCTGGGCCTGTAACTGGCTCAAGTCTTGGACGTGACTGAGGGCAGTGATTGTCTGTGGTGCTAATTCAAGTCAGACTTCTGTTAACCAGATATATTAGTTCCCTGTTGCTGCTTTAACAACCATAAGCTTAGTGCTTAAAACAGCATATTTATTTATTCTCTTATAGTTCTGGAGGTCAGAATTCTAAAATCTTGGGTCAGCAGCTTGCATTGCTTCTACAGGCTTTAGGAGATCATCTGTTACCTTGCCTTTTTCAGCTTTTAGAGGTCACCTGCATTCTTTGTCTTGTAGCTCTTTCCTCGTAGCATTTCAATCTCTTTCTTCCATTGTTGTATCTCTCACTTACCAATCTGATCTATTGCTTCCCTCTTATAAGGACCCTTGTGATCACATCATACCTATTCTTATAATCCAGATGATCTTCCCATCCCAAGATCCTATACTTGATTGCACCTGCAAAGTTCTATTTTCCACATAAGGTAAAATTCACAGGTTCCTGGGATTCGAATGTGGACACCTTTGGGAGGGTCCATTAGTCATTCTCCCATGCCAGACCCACAACTTTTTGTTTATGCAATTCAAATAAGACCTTAATAGGAATGTCTTTCTACTGCAGTTGTGTTGACACTATGATCAGTTAGTCAACACCAAAGATGTCTTGGATCTTAGATATCAGGGTTCCCAAATCAAGCATACTTTCTGCAGCCTTGGTGAAGGTAATACTACCTGGAACTTCCTCCGGGAGGCAGAGAGTGGGTGAGCAGGTCTTCCATTTTAAGTTCATTCTAACGTTCTGATGTCCATAAGCCTTTAGATTCTTTCCTCTACAGTATACCAATGAACTAGTGGCATTTTATCTTCATTTAATGTAGGTCACCTCTTTTCCAGGCTTCTGTCAACACATACAGCATACTGTTAGAGTCACATCAACCATTAGCACTAACACATTACATCCAGAATCTCTGCTTCATAAAGCCATGTTAATGAATTTGTCATAGTCCAACATTTTATTTCTTCTGACAGCCCTGAAACAATGTACTTAGGTTACATCCCCAAACATGTCACCCAGGTTTCTGCCATATACATTGGCAAAATAGCGTCAGTCATTTGATATGCATTTTACTTTTTCATGGGTCATGCTATTTAACTTATCTACAGGGGCCTGACAAGACTCGAAACTGACTGCAGCCCTAGAAGCAATGAAAGGTAGAGCGGGGAATACGTTCTGAAGAAGATCAGCTATCCCCTGAATATTACCTCAGGGGAGACCACTAAGAATTCTTCAGTCAAGGAGAAACTAACCACCTCAGTGTCCCTGGGAAAATGTACATGTTCAAAATCTCCAGGTCCATCCGCACTGATTCTTTCATCATTATTCCATTTTCAGGGTTCCACTTTTTTACCATATGTTACAAAAGAAACCCAGCTAATATGAGAATTTGGTTAGCATTATAATTTAGCTGTCCAAAGGATTAAACTGTAGGTTTATTTGTTTGTCATGTTTCATCCCTGTGGCTATAAACAAAAGGGTTTCCATTAGGGACGTCATAGAAGCCTTCAGGTTTTTCACATTACTAAGTTGAGAATTTATGGCTATGATCTGCTTATTGTTATTCTACAAGCTCTCCTGTGCACTGAGAAGCAATCAAACAAACCCATTAGACTACTTATTTTAACAAAAATGTTCTAGGGCAGGAACTACTCAATCACCTAAAACTTTGTCTTCTATAGGCACTTTATGACAATTACCTACAAGTGATGGATGGCTCATTCCTGCAGTCACAGCACTTTGGGAAGCCAAGGTGGGAGAACTGCTTCAACTCAGGAGTTTGAGACTAGCCAGGGCAGCATAGTAAGACCTCACCGCTACACAAAATAAAAAATTAGCCAAGTGTGGTGGCACATGCCTATAGTCCTACCTACCTGTGAAGCTGAGATGGGGGAATCTTTTGAGCCTGGTGGTCAAGGCTGTAGTGAGCTATGATCATGCCGCTGCACTCTAGCCCAGACAATAGTGCAACAACCTGTCATTAAACTAAATAAACACATAAATAAATAAACTGTGTTGCCATTGCTTGTCATGGACCGACAGTGTCCCCTTTCCCACCAACAGTATGGTCAGCAAACCCTTCAAACCTAATCCAATCAGAGCGCCAATTTCAGATAACCCCAAAACAATCCAAGGAACTTATTCCTAAAGTTTATTTCTCTGGAACAATTTCTAATACTAGACTATCAGCAAGTGTTTGGTCAGATAAATGGAATTAATTTAAGTAAGGTACAATAAGGAAATCAGTATAGTAATTTGATCTTAATCTTGGGAGCAGGTTAAACTGTCTATGTCAGTTTGTACCTTCTGCATCTGGTGTTGGGCATGTATTCATCAGGGCTAGTAAATGGGGAAGGAGGATAGGTATGAAGTGGGGAGACCAAGAGCATACCTCCTCTTTCTTTTCCCATCCCCAACCTTAGCAATTGGATGCCCTGAACAATAAATGGGTGCTCTTCAACATGGAAATGGAAGCACCTCTGACCCAGGAATAGGAGAAAAGGTGGAGGAGATCTGGCAGAGGCTACCTTTGCAGCCATCATACAAACAAGGTGAGGCTGGTGACCATGTGAGTCAGCCACAACATCCCTACCCTACGTTATCTTCAAGAAATAAAGATGGCTACTGCTCCATTTCTGCTTTTGAAATCTCACTCAGCTTTTCCTCTGAGTGAGACCTTGTCCTAAACATTTAGTGAAGAAAATTGTGAGAAACTAATTCCAGGTAAGAGAAAGTATAGTGGGTAGAGCTACACATGATATAAACACGGACACACAAACACATTCATTAGATTGATTTTTTTCCTCTATATTTTATTAAAACCCATAAATTGATATGGATAGTTACAGTTTCCATTCAGTAATGTATAGTATATATTCTACATCTATAACACAGAGTCCAACAAGGTAGAGTGTGTGCCAGTCTTCCCCCATTTTTATTTTGTATTTTCCTTTCCAACAGTGAGAAAACTGTCTCTCTTTACTCTCAATTTGTTATTCATTTGTTCAAGCCTAAAAAACATACGTCTTTCAAAGTTGCTAATAATACTACTGTGAAAAAGGCAAACCTACTCATTAGGGATTGCTATGTGCTTAAGGTTCCTTTATAAAGGTAAAATTTACACAAAGGGGAATGCAAATTTTTAAGAGTGTAATTCCATGAGTTCTGGCAAATGTATACAGATACTTGGTTTTTACAGCTCTCAAGTTATCAAACAAGTTCAACAACCCTAGAAAGTACCCTCATGTTCCTTTCCAGTCAATTCTACACAACCCCTTTTCTGATCATTGTCCCTTTAAATTACTTTTGACTATGTTAGAATGCCATGTAAATGGAATCACCTACTGTACATTTAGGTTGTTTTGCTCAACATAAGTCAAATGTATTGTTGCACATGTCAGTCATTCGTTACTTTTTATTGCCAAGTAGTATTCCATTATATGAACATAACACAATTCACCTATTCACCTTCAGATGGGTATTTTGGTTGGCCTGTGTTTGGCTATCATAAATAAAACAACTATTAAGAAGTCCTTTTTTCTGCTATAAATAAAGCATCTATAAAGTCCTTTTTGTGAGAACATATGTTTCAGTTCTCATGGGTAGATACCTAGGAGTGGATGTAAACGGATATGAGAATCTACAGGTTTGCCTTGTACCTTTCTTGTCCTAGAACTGGAATCACTCATTTCTGAAAGAAGCCTAATTTCTTAGGTGGGAAATCATATTTTAAAACAAATTCTGGTCTCTGTGGGCCCTCAACTGTATTGGAGCAATGTTGCTTCCAGGCTCTTTTACTGGAAAAAGCTAGATGATAGAGATTTTCAAAACCCATTGGTTTATGTTGGTACTTTCAATTCAATTTTAACATCCTAGTATTTCCCTTAATTTCTCCAACTTCTTATTATATTCCTTTTCCCTTACCCAGAAAATCTTGATTCTGAACATCATTAACACAATTTCTTAATTATATTATCCCTTGATGAAAAGAAACTAATTTCAAAATATTAACAAATAAAACTTCTTTAGCAATACATTTTTTTTTTTTTTTGAGATGGAGTTTCGCTCTTGTTACCCAGGCTGGGGTGCAATGGCGCGATCTCGGCTTACCGCAACCCCCGCCTCCTGGGTTGAAGCAATTCTCCTGCCTCAGCCTCCAGAGTAGCTGGGACTACAGGCGTGCACCGCCATGCCCAACTAATTTTTGTATTTTTAGCAGAGACGGGCTTTTACCATGTTGACCAGGATGGTCTTGATCTCTTGACCTCGTGATCCACCCGCCTCGGCCTCCCAAAGTGCTGGGATTACAGGCGGGAGCCACCACGCCCAGCTTAGCAATACATTTTTTTTTTTTAAACCCTACTTTTAACAAGAATTACTTAGTAAATTTAATTTTGTTATTTCTTATCCCAAACATCATTCTTTTAAATGTGAAAAGACAAAGTTGTTTGCTATTCTAATTTTTTTCTTAGTTTTAACGAAGTGAATTTATTGTGAAGTCATTTAATATGAGTATTTTTACTGTGCATTTGTCTTACCATTTTATTATATGTTTTGACTATTTTTTATTCCATTTTAGGTGTTTTTAGAATTTGAAGTAATTTATTTAAAAGATCATGTATTTTCATTTAAATTTTGAAATAACACAAAAAATGTTTCAGCTAGAAGTCTGATTTCCCTTTGTGAAGCTTTCCCACATTGTGCCTATCTTTCAAATAGAACTCTCTGTGTGAGTGAGAAATTACACTTTTTACCCCACTCCAAGCACACGCATTCCCTACAAACAGCTACTTTCCGCAGGTTTTTAAAAAAAATTCCTTAGTTTATAATTTTGCAAATTTACTAAATCTATTTCTCCTTTTTCTTCCCACACACAAAAAGTATCTTACATCAAATATACTGCTTTTTATCCCTTGTTTTTAACCACTTTAAGATGTATCCTGGAAGCCTCATCACTTTATACGCCTCATCATCCTTTTTGTAACACTGATAGTTAACTTGATACAGAGGCATCTGCTAAGCAGCATAGACAGTGGCTCACTTAATTTTCCCAACAGTCCTCTGTGGGGGCTTTGTAGGGCTGTGCCAAATGGATTCCCCCTCCAGGACTGAAGTATTTGTTGTGCTCGCTGCTTGTAGTGTTAGCTTCTCAGTTGAGGCCCACTCATTCACCCTTGGCTGAAGGGCCTCAGCCCACGTTGCAGTCCCTTTGAATTCCTGGACAGTGTGTAAGTTCAAATGCAAATCCCCTTCCCCTTCCCAGTTTGAAAGGATTCTGGTGAGGGGGACCACACTGCTCCAGTGGTCCCATTCCATTCCCCTGCCGAGTCCTGCTGCTTTCATTACTTAAGAACAACACTCCTCCTGCACACTCTTTTTCTGGGCTTCTCTTTCCCAAGGAGCCTAATCTGTGATATCTTATGGGGTACATCCTATTATAACCTCAATTTTACAGGTGAGCAAGTTGATACACACGTAAGGCAAGGAATTGCCTCAAACCATCAGCTGGTAAGTGACAAGAGGCTGGATTCGTAAACCAGTTTTTCTGTGCTGTTCTTAGCCACTTTGAAACACTATCTGATCCATTTAATCTGAGCAACTATTTCCTCCCTCTGTCCTGAGCATTGCAACTGCCTCTGAATTGATCTCCTTGCCTTTATTCTTACTTCCTCCAGTCTACAAACAGAGTAAACTTCCAAAGACTCAGAGGAGATCACTCCCACACACAAAAGCTTTTGGTGCATTATTCTTGGACTTAAGCCATAGCAAAAGATTTTGCACAGCACACAGAGCTCTCCACTTTTTGACCTCTGCATCTTCTTCAAGCCTCACTACTCCAGCCCTTCCCATGGTTCTTCTTAATTCAGCCATAGTCATAAATGGACTCTCATCCTTCATCTGAGTAACTCTCTCTACCTCCTTCATCTGAAAAGCTACTTCTTATGCCTGAATCTCACTTGCAACGTTAACTACATAGAGCTCTTTGCTAAGCTCCTAGTAAGGTTACCTCTATTTATTAGTTCTTGTAGAATCTGTATATCCCCCACTTTATAATGCTTCCTATGTTTGTGATTATTGGGTTTTTAATTGCCTCTTAATTTCTTTTTATTGAAGTACAACCTACACACAGAAAATAGATCAGTAAAAAAAAATTCACAAAGTGAATGTATCTATGTAACAGCATCCATATCCCAAAATAGGAAGTGTCTAATATATCAGAGGCCTCTTCCCCTCCCATTGCCAGCCATAACCACCATAACACGACTGCAGTGGCTTTTCAACGTGTTTTCAGTTTGGTGTCACTGAACTGCATTTCCCAGAATTCCCCATTCTGTAATAAGTTTTCAGTTAGAGACACAGAAGGGGCTCTTGTGGGAGATGGCGGAAGTGAAGCGGCAGCCATTTTATCACTCGGGTACACTGGTGCTGCGCTGCGGTTCACTTCCTCCTGTGAGTTGCGGCAGGTCTTGCAGCCGCACCTGCTTCCCCCGCATGTTCCTTCCCAGCCTCTAACTTCCGGTTAGGTGTGTGTGTTTAGCCTGTGAAGAAGGACCTAGGATCCTGCAGGATATCTGCACTACCAACAGCAGAGGCAACAAAACATGGGTTCCAGTCTTCGCAGGCTTTAATTAATGTTTCCAGCTTGTTCTTGCTCTCTCTCACTTTATGTCCATTTTATTTCTCAACTGCTCACTCTATAGACCTGAAGCTCCAACATCAGTCTTAGAGAGACTGCTTAACCAGCTTCCACCGCTGGGTAAATGTGCATCTCTGTAACAAATTCCCTTTATCTGTATATAAAGCTTCTGCTCTCTATTTGAAATTTGTATACTCATTTGAAGTTCATACTTCCTCCCAGCTTGTATGTCCCATGATGTCAGAGATCATCTTCCATTCTCTCCTGTCTAAAATTATATCGATAGCACCTACCAGAGCACCTGGCACACAGTGAACAATGGATACCTTTCTGCTGAATGAGGTAATACATACATACATAATATAAACAGTGCATGAAATAAGTGACCGTATAGGAAAAAAAAAGTCATGTTTCTTTGGTAAGTCTGTGAAACCACCAAAGCAAAGAAACACCACTTTCAAGAATGATTGCTGAAAAAGTTCAGTTTCAGGAAACTATCAACTTGTTTGATGTAAATGCAGTGAGGCTACCTACCAATAGTCAAAGATCTAAGAGGAAAGAAACTTCTGAGAGCTTGCAACAGAGATTATTACTGTGCAAAGCACTCACCATCCTAAAGAAACCAACACATAGACACTTCAGCATTGTGTCCTTGACAGGCTTCACAAAAAACGAAGGTAATGGTAAAAGGCTATTTGATGAAAACATAGGCTCTTCTCCTTGGAGAAGTTTCCATAACCACTTCATAAGCTCTAAGACTTATGTGTTGCTTTAACACTCTTCCAGGGATCACTCCCCAAAATACTGTGAGTGATAGGCCCAGATAAGTGTCACAAAATGCCATTCTATATTCTGTTGTGAAGTAAAAATGATTCCTTCCATGCCCTGCCAATATTCCATCTCGTCAGTAGTTATTATTGCCCATCTTCTGTATTTATAAGCACATGCGTGCACACGTGTGCACACACACACACACACACATCCCAATACAGAAGGTGAACAATTTACTTTGCATTGGAATTATTAAAAACAAGTATTGATCAGGCTTTCTCTCTGAATTTCAAAATTCAGAAAACAGAATGTTTTTTAGAGAGTATATAAGATGATACTTTGAAAAATCCTCAACTATATTCCCACATCATGTTCTCTTTGGACTGACTTCATAAAAATAAAAGTGTTCGTCTGCCCAAGAAACCCTCCCAATACCCCTTTTCTCCCAAACCTAATTTCATCTCCTTTGATTAATTTAAAATGTTATTTTATCTATCAGGGTAAACCTTACTTCTCCAAGGATCTCTTTTGACTTCTCTCTAAACTATCATAAGTGGTTAAGTAGACTAAGTGACCCAAATGCTAAGAGTACTCTCCATCACATTACTGACCACACCATAAGTTATTGCTTGTTTAATTATCTGATTCCCTACCTGTTTTGAAAAACAGGACCTTGGCTGGGCGCAGTGGCTCATGCCTGTAATCCCAGCACTTTGGGAGGCTGAGGCAGGTGGAGTATTTCAATTATTTTGGGTATATAGGGGTGGATTAGGTATACCATTTTACATTGTGTGATGCTGAATACAATTTAAAATGTTGAACATACAGCCAGATATATTTTAAAGATCTCAGACATATTTTAAATCTTCATTTATATGTATATGTTGATTTAACACAGACAAGTATGACAGGTTTATAAAATAAAATAAGGCATTAAAAACTTGTCTTTTGTATTAGAATGCGATGCTGTTAGACATGAATGCTTTATTACTTCTGAGGAACTTATCCACAGTTACATCTAACAATACTTAAAATTAGTAGCTAAATAAGTAACAGGTAACACATAACACATTTACATGCGTATCTCCTTGAACTACCATGATGAATTACTAGATGTGCTACAGTCTTTTACCACCATCAACCCTACTGTGACATAAGAAGAAAGGATAGATTTAAAAGACAAATAGTAGAATATTTATATTAGTAAATCCAGAAGAATATGTGCAAGTCAGTCAGTCCTTGTGACAATGAATGAGATTTTATTGAGAGACCAACCCGAGAGAGAAAATCATAATAAAACTTCAACTCATGCATTAAGCCATAAGAACAGGAAAAGACAAAAGCATAGAATGAACCTGAGCAAGCCACACTGCACATATTTTACTCCCATTTGTCTTCATAAGATCCTTTTTTTTTTCTTTTCGCTAATCACCATAAAATAAGAGGAAGAAATAACAAATGAAAATAATGTTGTGAATTCCACAGTCTACCTATGTCCAAGTTAGGAGACATTCTGTGCAGAGTTTGAGAGAAATTTTGCTACAGATAACTGATTATGTTATTGAATAGGATGTAACACACTGGCTTGCTTGGGGAGAAAAATGAAAGTAAAAAAAAAGTCCTGACTGATGTACAACTGGCTCTCTTGAGTCTGTATGCATGGCTCCAGCACAACATCAAGAAAAATCCTTATGTACAAAAAGCTTAACTTGAACTTGTATACTTGAGAGATGTTCTAGATTTTAAATGTTACTTCTTCTTCTAGCTCTGCTGGGAATCACCATTGAGGAAAGCATCACCTAGTTATACATTCATATGTATCACCTGCCCAGTATCACTACTTGGGGAAGAACCCAGAAGCTGGGTTCTCCTAGCATCTTCTCCAATACCAGGAGAAGGTAGAAACTTCCAATCCTGGCCCTCTATGGTACAGCTCACAACCATCTAGGCTGCCTGCCTGTTTTGCCCTATGTGCCCCTCCCTTTACCCTTGAAAACTGTAGATGTGTGGGTAGAATACAGGGCCAGTAAGTGTCTGTGGTCTGACTTACTGACTGAATAAATGAATACATGAAATTAAGTAACTGGCTCTGGATCTTCAAGTTAGGAAATAGCATTCAGGTCCTTGGTCTCTTAACTCCTACCTGTATTCACTGAAACACAGAACCACTGGTGTGTCAGATTTTGTGCCAGACTGTTTTACTATGATGAGGCAAAGCTATGAAGTGGAAATAATCTAAAAACAACATGTAACAGAAAGCTGGCTAATTCTCTTCTCACGAGAAGAACTAGAGAAGTGGGGTAGTTTCAGGATTGGTTACTTCCAACAGCTCAGTCACATCTGTGAGGTCTACATTTACACCTCTCTGCTCAAGTGGCTGTTAAGGTACTGTCTTCTCGTTTTCAGACTACAGCTTGGCTGCAGTAGCTCCGGGCAACACGATATCCAAAGGCAGGAAAACAGAAGAAGGTTTTGACTGAGGTCTCTTTTAAGAGCAAATACAACTTTCCCAGTCCAGTGGCTGTGGCTCAAGCCTGTAATCCTGACACTTTGAGAGGCCAAGGCAGGAGGATCACTTGAGGCCAAGAGGTTGAGCCAGCCCGGGCAACATGATGAGAACCTTGCCCCCCCCCAAAAAAATCTTTAAATTAGCCAGGTGTGGTGATGCATGCCTCTAGTCCCAGCTATTCGGGAGGCTGAGGCAGGAGGATCATGTGAGCCCCAGAGATGGAGGCTGCAGTGAGCTAGGTATTGCAGCTTGGGTGACAATGTGGGATCCTGTCTCTAAAAAGGGAACTTTCCCTTTTAGAGGCCTTCAGCAAAGGGTCTTGAGATCTTTGGCCAGAATCACATCACATGCCTCTCCCTAAATAAAACAGAAATCGAGAAAAAAAGTATTGAGATTAGCTTATGTTAATCAGAATTCTGTCCTGGAGTAAGGAAATGTCAGCTTCTCTAGAAGCATATACTCTGTCTCCTGATACTAAAACAAATCCAGCAACCTACGCTATCTGCCACTTCAACCTTCCAACCTTTATACGCTGAAAAGAAGGTCGGACACAGGCACTAGAGAAACTCTGAACTCCTCAGCCTCATTTCCTCATCTCTTCCTACAACAAGAGGAAGCCTAGAAGCAGAAGAACTCACTTGCTAGACAGGTCACACTCAGGGCATTTGAACTTTAACCTGTGATATTTGGTTTAGCAGTTTGCAGTAGTGTTCCGAATAGTGACATCAAATGTTCTTTCTCTAAGCGCAGCAACAAAATCACTGTGAAAACGGCTGCTTTCTCTTTTCCTTTTTGACTTAGTTTATGACATTTGTTATGCAAAAAATTATTAGTGAAAGAATACACAAGAATGTAAAAGAAATACTGTTTACAGTCTGGTGTTACTGTACAGATCATTATATATAATTATTATTTTATAATTGTATACAGAATTATACAATTACATATGCAATTTATACTATATTAAATATATTTTTATAATTAGATATAATTTATATTAAATATATATTATTGTATAATTATATGTACAATTTACATTAAATATATAATTCTATAATTATATGATTGAAAATTATATCTTGGTATATTGACTTTATATACAAAATCAAATCTTATAACATTTTATGTTGTATATATGTTTTCTATACATATTTTATATTATATGTATATAAATTGTGACAATTATGCATATACAATTGTTATTTTATAGCAACGAAATATATAATTATTTTGAGTACAATTTAACACACTCACATTGTTATATTTACATATCTTCAAATAAACAATCTTTGTGTCAGAAAGATTGCTAAAGAGACAGAACTGCTGGGCGCAATGGCTCACACCTATAATCCCAGAACTTTGGGAGGCCAAGGCGGGTGGATCATGAGGTCAAGAGATCAGGACCATCCTGGCCAACACGGTGAAACCCTGTCTCTACTAAAATACAAAAATTATCTGGAATGTCTATGTATAATATGTATATATATAATAACAGTATGTGTGTATATATATATATATATATATAAAACCATGTGGCTGTGTTAAACTGTAATTAAAAATAACAAAAATATGTTAATATTGATTCAAAACTATGTTGCGCATTCTCATTTGTGGCCCTTTCCGCTTCTTAAAACGTAGGAAACATTTCCTTGCAGTGTTTTTCTCATCTCAAATGGCTCTGTAATTTAGACAACAGCAAGCAGAGCACATGATTAATGAAGCTGTGAACTGAGGACGGGACAGCTGCTGGATCACAAAGAGATGCTTTGTGGGTATGTTACTACATGTGCAAGGAACTCTACAAATTGATAATTTGTTAAGCTAATTGAATCTCTCTGTGAGTGTTATTGTAACTTTTGGTTAGACCAGGGCATAACCAAGTGTTTATACCAATCTAGGGCGGCTAAAGGCAAAGCCATCATTTGCTATTGATAGGACCTGCATTCACAGCACTCAGCAGAGCCCAACATAAGCAAAATAATCAGGCTCAATGTATGTGTTCTTGTCATGTTCAATGCCTTGCTTGCCCTCCTCTGCTTCCTCCGGGGAGGATCCAGGGCTCTCCTGGTGATGTTCAGTCACCCAGGCTACTCTCATTCTGCAATTTTCCACCCAGCCAGGCTGGTATCAGCCACCCATGTTTGTTTGTTCTCAGATCTCTCCTCATCGCTCTCAAAAGTACCTGTCTTGTGTTACCTCTCTTTTACCAATAGCAGAAATTAAGAAGAAGATGGAGAGTTGATCTCTATCTACTAGGGAAGAGAACAGTATTGGTAATGATGTGCTTTTGCCAGCCCTAACATCTTTCTTTCTATTAACAGAAATGAAGCATTCTGTAAATATACCATCCTTTGTGTCAGAAAGATTACTAAAGAAACAGAACTGCCAGGCGCCCTGGCTCATGCCTGTAATCTCAGCACTTTGGGAGGCCGAGGCGGGCAGATCACAAGGTCAGATTAAGACAATCCTAGCCAACATAGTGAAACTCAGTCTCTTCTAAAACACAAAAAATTGGCCGGACATGGTGGTGCATGCCTGTAATCTTAGCTACTCAAGAGGCTGAGGCAGGAAAATCGCTTGAACCTGGGAGGCGGAGCTTGCAGTGAGCCGAGAGGGCGCCACTGCAGTCTAGACTGGGTGACAGAGCAAGACTCAGTCTCAAACAAAACAAAACAAACTAAAAAGAGAGAGATAGAAGTAATACTCTTAAGTCATAGGAATGCCTTCTAGGATCACAGGAATCCTGAGTTCTTCAACTAACTCCCAACAGCTTTCACTCCTGCTGCTACATTCAGCCAGCTTGTGTCAGTCACATTGCTGAAAAACCAGTTTGTATTCCAGCTCTTGTTCAACTGCTACGGCTTTTAGACATGGCTAGTGCTTGCCCATTCAACAGACTTCACTTGACTCTTGAAGCACTGCTCTCCTGATCCTCCTCCCTCCTCTCTGACCAGTTTCCTTTTCTGACTTTTCCTATTTCCAAAACCTTAAAAAGTTGGCATGTTCCAGGGCTCATTCCTAGAAGTGCTTCTTGCATCGAAGCTTTACGTATCTTTGATAAGCTCTAACTCCTAAATAGATGTGGCTATCCTTGACATCTGTATGAGACCCCATTGCCAAAGCCAATTCAATGTCTCCACTGGAACTCTAGTAATGTTCTCTGAGTTAACATCTCTGAAACTGTTCTCCTGACCTTCAGTCCCAAATCTTTTCCTGATAAGATTGCCTTCCTCTGTCTTAATTTTTTAAAAAATCATTTTTTCTCTAACCAAAAATCTTGATGTCATCTTTGACTCCTCTTTGATTTACACCCAACATCAAATTCAACAAAAAAAATTATTAGTTCTATAATCACAAAGATCCAAAAATGGACTTTTTTATTATCTCCACTCTTGGTTCAAGACACTATCATCTTTCACCTGGATTACGACAATAGCCTTTCACCCGATTTCCCTCTGCCAGTCCTTGCTCACCTAGCCAGTGTACGATCCTTTTCAGAGGTTAAATACAATCACTCAGCTCATCTGTTCAAAACTCTCTCATGACTCCTCACTCTGCTGAGGGTAAAAACTTGAATCCTAGCAATAGCCTGAAACCCTACCCGATGCGACCCCACCGTCTCTCTGATATTGTTCTCTGACACCTTCCTCCAACTCTTCCCATCTAAGAATGCTCTGGCCTCAAGATCTCCACCGTTGCCCTCCCCTCTACCTGGAAAGTGCTTGATCTACACACACCCATGTTTCATTTCCTCACTTCCTACAGAATTCTACTCAGATGTCACTACTTTCCTAGGATTTTCTGGCCACTCTAATACAATCACTACCTATATATACAGCAATTCCCCTTCCCATTTTCAGTTTTATTTTTATCCATATATATTATTGCAATCTAATGTGCTATATGTTTTATGGATACTTTTGCTTAATATTTCTGTCTTTCTAGTAAAATTGTATGCTCCAAGAACATGTGGATTTGTTTTGTTAATATTTGCTAGGCATTTCTGACCCTGGATAAATGCCTGACACACAGAAAGTACTAAAAAAGTATATTGAATGAATAAGTGATCCTACATAGAAATACCAACAGATACTAATTAAAATTTTCACACATAGACAAGCTAAGAAATCTTGATATAAGAAGTGGAGCCAGGCACAGGCTCCACCTCTAATCCCAATCACTTATGAGGCTGAAGCAAGAGGATCACTTGAGGCCAGGAGCTAGAGAACAGCCTCAGCAACAATCCACTTCTAATTTTTTTAATTAGCTAGGCACAGTGTCTTACACCTGGTAATACCCGCTACTTAAAAGGCTGGAAAGATCACTCCAGCCCAGGCGTTTGAGGTTGCAGTGAGCTATGATTGTGCCATTGCACTCCAGCCTGGGTGACAGACACTGAGCAAGACCCTGTCTCTAAAAAAATGTATTCATCCGTTGATCCACCTATCCGTTTCTTCCTTTAATGTATTCAAGCCCCAAAGGGACTGACACATATGAGCTCTCAGATATTGAAGGGAGACATTCATTTGATTGGTTGAAAGCTAAACAATCATATGTTAATGTTGACTCATAGATTTTTTTTTAAGTTGTGGCTTCTTTTATTTTAATATGATGAAGGAAAGGGTCAGGAGGCCCAATTAACTATCTCAAAACAAGATTTTCTATTTAAATGAAAATATAAGAAGGGATAATGGGTTGCAATAATATAATCAAGACAAACTAGAAATAGATTTGTCTAAAAGACTATAAGCCAAATATGAGCAAAAATAACAATAAAAAGCTAAGCACACGTTAATTTCTTACTGAGAATGGAAAGTCTGAATGGCTGTTTTTATTGCACCGCTCTTGTGACTTCTATCAACAATCTTGTGATAACTGAAGAAAAAGCAAAAAGAAAACAACTGCAACTCAATTGTCATAGGTAATAAAGCAGCAGCCACTGTGCTGTCAGCTCACAAACAGGAGATGCAGCAGAAACCATCTTTGGCTGATGGTTGGGGTGTATAAAACATCAGCTTTTATATAATGACAGGAAGCACTTCAGCATGTGATCAGGCACAATTCAGATGCCATTCGCATACAGATTATATACATAATATTAGAAACTGCCAAACTAGAACTGTGTTTGGCACACATAGAACTGTGTTCTAGTGTGGTTAAGTCATTTTATATTTCTCAAAACTGCTCTAATTTCTAACAAATACTTGGTATTTTCTTAAGCTTTTAACAGGGTAACCCGGAAAGACTTAGCTGAACAAAACTGAGGATACACTTGAAGTAGATGAAGGAGTTTTTACGTGGGTATCAAAGCGAAGAGCTATGCAGGCAAAGAGAACAGCCCCTGCAAAGACCTGGGATCTAAGGAGGAATCCAGTGCAGCTGGGGTGGAGAGAACTCACTGAGGGAAAGCCAGGGAACAGAGATGTCAAGCTTTGTAGGATGCTGAAAGATCCAGGGAAAACTTTTACTTAGGAGCGGAAACAGTAACTACCAGAACCTGTGAGAAGAAGTGGAAGTATACATCTGGCTGAGGTGTCGAGAAAAAATTATAGGAATGTTCAGGGTGGGGCAGGGAGACAGTTAGAGGCTATTGCAGCAATCCAGCAAGAAAAAATGGTGGCTGGAACTAAAGGGAATGATGGTGATGCTGAGAAATGGTAGGATTTTTAAAGATATCTGAAGGGAGAACCAGCAATATGGCCTAGCAGAACTGGATGCTGAATGTGAGAGGAAGAAAAGAAGCAAGAATGACCCAAGATTTTACCCTGAATGACTGACTTGCCATTGGCTGAAATAGGCAGAGCAAGTTTGGGGTGAAAATCAGGAGATCTGTTTCAGAAAGGTTTAGTTGAAAATATCTGTTAGAAAGAAATCGAAATGGCTAGGGTGAAGAGGTATTGCACGTATGAGTCTAAAGTTCAAGAAAGAGGTTCTAGACAGTGGATTTATTGTGTATAAATACTGTTACAAAACTACTTTACTGTTTCATTCTATGATCAACGTAAGTTTAGTCTTTGGTTTTTCTTTTTAACATTACACTTTGGAACCCTTCCAGCTTTCATGCCACTTCATAGAAATATGCATACTGTTGGGTAATTTATCAGCAATTACATCTGTTGACATTCCAGCTGTTCTTCATGGTAGCTTCCTCTCTCTCAAAATCAGAAAACCAAGAATAAAATGACACCTGACAACCTCACCAGCTCAGCACATCTGGAGGCACTAAATGTCTGACTCAGGAAATGTGCATCAAACTGACGGGTGAGAAAGTACTTAAGAAACCATTATAATTTTTAATTTTTGAAGGTTTTAAAAATAATTAGAAAAATGAATTTAAATGAGTTATATTTTTAGATTATTGAAACATTCCCTCCAACCATGGGTTCTTTGGGACAACTTAACCATTTTGCATCTAGTGCTCTAGAGGACATTTTAGTACTTAGAAAAAGCATCACACACTCTAAAATATGTATAATGTATAAAAACAGAGCAGTATTTTACTGAACATGTCTGAAGCAATACTAATAATGAAAGCTAAATTTAGCTAACCATCCAACATAAACAAAGGAAATATTTTCGGTCATATGCTAGAAGACTTAAATTTTAAAATATTTATATGTAAGTTTCTCATTAGTGTTATTATTCCAGGCTTATTGTGTAAAGTTGACGATGCTGAGGTCAAGCCTTGGTGACATCATTTTTTCAGCTTACTTCACTTGTTTACAGTTGGAGGGAACTGGCTATAGCAGGATGACTTGAGATTTCTTTGCTGTTCTGTTATACCTGCTGGGCTTTTCTCATGTTCAAAAACACAAACTGTAGTTAGTAATCGATAGTTGGTTTTGGTATTCAGGCCACAATTCATATGTTCTTTTGTACCCTATATACTTGAAATAACATTCTCAATTCCTTTCTAATCAATTAAAGGTTGATACAGGCCCTTCCTTGTTACATGATTGGTGATGTATAAAGTAAATCTCTTTTAACAAAAGCAGGGCAATGTGCTTCCTTTGGCAACAACTGTGAAAGGACATCCACCAAAAGCCTGGTACCATATTTTTAACACGCAACTTAGTGTTCTCATTTTTAATACAATTTCAGTATTTGTTTTTATAATGGTTGATGGAAAGCTTAGAAACAGTGATGTTAATTTACAGTTTTCCCTCATTGCTTATGTTCTCTTGCAGAACACACCAAAACATATGCTCATCTTTGTGAAGAAGCTTGTGTTTTCGTTTTTACTCTATGTTGTAATAAACATAAGTTCACAACAAGTTGCAAGGTAATACATGCATCCCTTCATCTAATTTCACCAAAAACATTACATCCTATAGAATTAGAGTATAATTCAAAACCAGGAATTTGATGTGATAACTCGCCTGATAGTTCTACTGTTCTATGCCATTTTATCACATGTAGATTTGTGTAACCACCAATGTGCATTTTCATAAGATATAATAAAGTAATTCTCTAAGTTAAAAGTGTTAATACTCATACATATAAATGATGTCTATCCCTCAAGATAATTACCTTAAAAGACTATGTTTCTGAAGGTGTCTTCTTTTGTAACAGTACATCTATTTTTTTGCAATAAACAAAGGAAACCTACCTAGTTCATTAATTCTTCCCTAAAATCTTAGCGTATTTGCCTTTTACAGTTGCTATCTCATTCTCTGTTTTCACTATGCTAAATTCTCAATTCTTGTCTTAAACCTAAGACTTTCCCATTGCTTACTTCACTGCTGGCAAACTGCTTTGCCTCCAAATTTTCTGAGAAAATAAGACTCTCAGACATGAGCTCCTTCGACTTCTCAGCAACCTCGGCTACAATGGAAGTACCCTGTATCCTATCCAAAACACTTCCCTCCACCATTCACTTCCTCCTACGACATGGTAGACGAGAGAAAGATTAAGAGGGCTTTCCTTCTGGTGAAGAGTCTCTCATGGCCTCCCCTCACCTTGCAAGGCTGATCTCTGTAAATTCTGCAGTCCTTTCCATTCCCTACTCAAACCTAAGGCATCCTGTTCTTGCTTGGTCAAAAATAATCACTCAGCTTGAAGTTAAAAGGACATAACTCCTTTATTGGAAAAAGGGTTGTTCATGAAAACGGAAATCTGTATGATATTGTGTATTGAGGATTATTTTTACAAATCTTGCAGCTCTGGCCATGTGTGGGTCAGCACATAGTTCCCTGGCTTTAGAGGTGGCAAGTACATTATCATGTTCTTCTGGGGAGAGACCCAAGCTTAGCCAAGACAAAACTGCACTGGAGTCTCTCCTCATTGAATCATTTGAGTAGAAGGTTCACTCAAAATATTAGCGCAAAAGTGATAAATGTATAGTTTATAGCTGCCAATATAGTTTGAAAAGGCTCTCAGACATAATGCTGAACATCCAGTTTGTTTTATTAATTTTTTTTTTGAGATGGAGTTTCGCTCTTGTTACCCAGGCTGGAGTGCAATGGCGCGATCTCGGCTCACCGCAGCCTCCGCCTTCTGGGTTCAGGCAATTCTCCTGCCTCAGCCTCCTGAGTAGCTGGGATTACAGGCACGCGCCATCATGCCCAGCTAATTTTTTGTATTTTTAGTAGAGACGGGGTTTTGCGATGTTGACCAGGGTGGTCTCGATCTCTTGACCTCCTGATCCACCCGCCTTGGCCTCCTGAAGTGTGTTTTATTAATATTTAAATGGATATATTTCTGGGTGAAATATACACTCAGTGAATAGACATTTTAAGCTGTATTTGAATGTGTTTCACCTTGTAGCTTGAATATTTTCACTGTGCCATGAGTATGGCACATTTCAATATTGTGAATAACCGAAGACAGAAAACAGAATATTTGATTTGTGTGAACCTGCTGTGTCTATACAGTGTTTTCTTGGAGAAAATGTGCTTATTTTTGTGACCCAATTAGAAATATGCTGAAATAGTCGAGAATCATTTGGACAGTCAGTGAACCCAAGGGTCTGTAAGGTGTAGCAAAGGTGATCCAGTACTAATGCTTGCTTCCAGATTGCCCCATTTCCTAAGCAAGTAGTGTGCAAAATTTTAAGTGACCTCAGGCTAAAACCTGTTAAATCCATTGTCAGTTCATTTGCAAATTCTTCTCTCTCCCTAACCTGAAAATGTTTGAATTTTCTAATCCATGTAGTCAGCAGCTGACTGTGGAATTTTTGCTTACCCTAGGCAAACTGTAAATTGCCTACTCTTTCCAAATCCCATTCTTTGACTCACAAACCGGTCATTTCACATTTCATTCCTAGTAATGTTTTGCATTTGGAAGGTGGCCACCTGCTCTGCCTCTGGTAAAGTCGGACTTGCATTTAGAACATGCACAGATTTAATATCAATTACCATTTTATCCAAACTCTGCTGTAAGACTGAGATGAAATTCTGGTTCCAATTAGTCAGTGAACCGCCTATTTAGAGGCTGTTAGAGTGCTGATGCAGTGACAAACATCATTTCTTCTCAGGCTCCTCAGAGACATCATAATGAAGTTTCCTGGTTGGAGTAGTGTAAGAAATCTATTTTGTGGTATTTAGAAAAGATAATGTTGCAGGTGCCAATATACACAAATGGAATTCAAATCCTATTGCCTCTGAATAAGCAAAAAAATGAAGAGAGGATTGTATTAAAATAATTCCCTTGTTTACAATCATCTGTTGCACCTGCTGAGTTAATGTTGTCTATTAGCATCCCAAAGTAATTAGTATTTTAATAAAGGCATGATATAACCTCATATAGTTAATACTAACTTGGTTGATAAATGTTGTTTTTGTTTTGTTGATTTCTTTAGTATCTATCATCACCCTCATCAAAGCTGTTGGTCTGTGTCATCTCTAAGCTTATTGTTTCTTGAATATCATGACATAATTTAAGAATTCAGTACTACAAGCCTACAGTAATCAAAACAGTATGGTAGTGGTACCAAAACAAAGACATAAATCAATGGAACAGAAAAGAGGCCTCAGAAGCAACACCACACATCTACAACCATCTGATCTTTGATAAACCTGACAAAAACAAGCAATGGAGAAAGGATTCCCTGTTTAGTAAATGGTGTTGGGAAAACTGACTAGCCATGTGCAGAAAGCTGAAACTGGACCCCTTCCTGACACCTTACACTAAAATTAACTCCAGATGGATTAAAGACTTAAACATAAGACATAACATCATAAAAACCCTAGAAGAAAACCTAGGCAAAACCATTCAGGACATAGGTGTAGGCAAGGACTTCATGACCAAAACGCCAAAGCACTGGCAACAAAAGCCAAAATTGACAAACGGGATCTAATTAAACTTCAGAGCTTTTGCACAGCAAAACAAACAATCATTAGAGCAAACCAACAACCAACAGAACGGGAAAAAGTTTTTGCAATCTACCCAACTGACAAAGGGCTAATAACCAGAATCTACAAAGAACTAAAACAGATTTACAAGGAAACAAACAAACAAACCCATTCTAAAGTGGGTAAAGAATATGAACAGACACTTGCTGCTAACAAACATATGAAAAAATGCTCATCATCACTGGTCATTAGAGAAATGCAAATCAAAACCACACTGAGATACCATCTCATGCCAATTAGAAGGGCAACCATTAAAAAATCAAGAGACAATAGATGCTGGAGAGGATGTAGAGGAAAAAATAGGAATGCTTTTATACTGTTGGTGTGAGTATAAATTAGTTAAACCATTGTGGAAGACAGTGTGGTGATTCCTCAAGGATCTAGAAATAGAAATTCCATTTGACCCAGCAATCCCATTACTAGGTATATACCCAAAGGATTATCAATTGTTCTATTATAAAGACACATGCACATGTATGTTTGTTGCAGCACTGTTTACAATAGCAAAGACCTGAAACCAACCCAAATGCCCATCAATGATAGACTGGACAATGAAAATGTGGCACATATACACCATGGAATACTATGCAGCCATAAAAAATGATGAGTTTGTGTCCTTTGCAGGGACATGGATGAATCTGGAAACCATCGTTCTCCACATAATGACCCAAGAACAGAAAACCCCACACTGCATGTTCTCACTCATAGGCGGGTGTTGAACAATGAGAACACGTGCACATAGGGAAGGGAGCACCACATGCTGGGGCCAGTTGTGGTGGCAGAGGGGGAGGAGGCTAGATATAGGTGATGGGGGGATGGAGGCAGCAAACCACCTTGCCATATACATACCTATGCAACAATACTGCATGATCTGCACATGTACCCCAGAACCTAAAGTACAATTAAAAAAGAATTCAGAAAAATAGTCATTGCTTTTGAACACTGATGACATTGCATTTTGCATAGTTTAAGAGAAGGGGATTTTAAATACAATCTGTTTTGAGGATTATGGAACAAATATTCCAGTAATAATAATAACTTCTTAAAGAGTGGAAATGTTTTACCCTCATCTAAATATCTGTAGGTGAACAATACAATAAAACCTTTGGCCAATGCAGTAAAAAAATGTCTCCTAAATAGGCTCTCTGCTCTACCATTTCTTCCCTATTAAGTAATCTTAGCAGAGTAGCAAATGTGATTCTTTTAACGCATTAGTCAGATCATCTAACTCTGCTATTGTATGGTGACTACATTTTACTCAGAAGGAAAATAACGTCTTCAAACACCCTGCATGAGGCTTTTCTGAGGTGGCCTCCCCACTGTTTCTCTGGTCTCACCGCCCATTCTTCTTGCTTTTATGAACTTCCTATGGTTTTAGGATATTTGCACTGACTTCTCTACTTGGGATGTTCCTCCCCTCTGTATTTGCACAGCAACCTCTCCAGGTCCTTCAACTCTTTACTCACCTCTAAATGGAAAAAATCTCATTAGGCTATTTAAAATTAGAACACTCAACCCCCACCTTGAGATGCCTGTTTCCCCTTATACTGTTCTCTATTTTTTCCTTTAGCTCTTATCATTTTCTAGCATACTACGTATTTAGCGTATTGTTTTGTTGTCAAGAATTTTCAAGCTTTTACTCCACTTGAAAGCCAACAAATGAAACTACTGCAATTTCATGGATGCTGCCATAAAATGTAAAACTAGGTATATTAGTTAGTTTTCTCTTAGAAGGACAGAACTAATAGGATATATTACAGGATATATAAGTTTTGTCCTTCTAAGAGAACACTGACTAACACACTTAGTTTTATATGTATATAAATGTTATTAAATATTCATTTACATGATCACAACATCCCACAATATATATAGGATATATTAGTTGTGTCCTTCTAAGGGAACACTGACTAATACACACACACACACACACACACACACAGGAAGTTTATTAAGTATTCATTTGCATGATCACAACATCCCACAATAAGCTATCTGCAAGCTGACCATCAAGGAGAGCCAGTCCGAGTCCCAAAACTGAAGAACTTGGAGTCTGATGTTCGAAGGAAGGAAGCATCCAGCAGGGGAGAAAGGTGTAGGCTGGGAGGCTAGGCTAGTCTCTCCTTTTCATGTTTTTCTGCCTGCATTATATTAGATGGTAGGTGATTAGACTGTCCCCACCAAATTAAAGGTAGATCTTCCTTCCCCAGCCCACTGAATTAAATGTTAATCTCTTTTGCCAACACCCACGAAGATACACCCAGGATTAATACTCTGTATCCCTCCATCCAATGAAGTTGACTCTCAGTATAATCATCACACTTGGTCAGAGACAAAAGATTTTATTATGTATGACACAGCAAGCTGGATGGACATTACCATGTTTGCATCAGTTTCCCTTGCCTCAAGTAGCATGAGGGGGAGGTGGGTGGGCCGCCAGAGGGATGCCTGCACTCCCACAGTACTGCCATGTTACACGAGACAAACTCTGAGCTTAGGAAACCTGATTCTTTTGCAGCGGGCAATAAACATTCCTACTCTCCCTGTAGAGGGAGATACTATCTATCTTCCAAGGCTGTTCACTGTACAATTATTCTTGTACAGTTGGCCAGAAAAAGGGCAGTCTGTGTCTTGCCTGCAAGGTGTGCACATGAGAGACCAATTAAGAATGACCTCCCAACAATGACGTTCACTGTTTATCATACATGCCTCTCACAGCACACATTTCCTAAGAGAGAGATTTTATTTCTTCGGTGATATATTTAAAAAGCATGGAAAACGATCTTGGACTTTGTTTAATCAATTCACAATTTCCAGCTCTGATATCTTCTTCATTGGTGACTTCAGCCAGAGTAATCTTTATTAGTATTAATTTTTTTCAACGATAAAATGGGACTAGTAAGTAACACCTCTCTAACACATTGTGAGGAGAATTTAATGTAAGGTATCATTAAGTGCTGGGACTCTCGAAGGCTGAAATGTACATGAGATATGGAATTGCATCTTTACTGTCACACTAACCTCTGCCAAATGTGATGACTCTCAAATTTTTATCGCTAGCCCAAACTGCTTCCCTAATCTTAGTCCCATATATCCTATCTGACTTCGCAGGCATGTGCACCGAAACTGATTTCATGTTGTCTTCCCCACCTGGGTCCTCTTCTAGGATTCCTTAACCCAGTAAATGACTCTTTCATCCACTAATTGGTACAAGCCATCATCTACGAGTCCTCTGACTCTTCCTTGATAGCACTCAGCACCTCTTCCCACCCTCATGTCTAGCACTCAGCATCCCTTCTTAATTTCACCTCTTAAATATCCTTGAACTCTATCCATTTTTTTCTATTTCTACTGATGGAAACGTGAATCAACGCTAGTGAATCCCAACTGTCTCAGATCAGTCTCTTTTTTAATAGCAAATGTTTTGTAATATATCCTTTCATATATTAAAAAGAAAATGCATAAGTGATATAAGCAAACTTACATATGAAATTTCAAAATAAAACCAAAATATTTAGCTGTAATATGAAATATGCACATAAAGAAAATGAACTACATTAAATTAGTTTGTATTTCAGTATGAAAATATCAGGCTTGGCTAGACCAGAAGTCGTAACAATATTGTCAGAGGTTTTTACCTACATAAATAATCTGTGTGAATGTGACAGCTACAAAGGCACACAGGTCAATTGTACTAGACTCAGATACCATGAACAGCACTACCTTCAGTGGTATGATTTTCCAAAATGGCAAAAGCACATAGTAATTTCCCAAACTGAAGTGTTAGGTTGGTGCAAAAGTAATTGCAGTTTTTGATCTTAAAAGTAGTAACAAAAACTGCACCAACCTGATATAATCATCTCTCCACTCACATAGTAGGTGCACATTCCTTGAAATTTCAATGTGTTCATAAATCACCCAAAAACACTGTGTTTATGTAAAGGTAACTAGGTTTTAGGTAATTTTTTAAATTTTTGATTTATGTCTCTGCTTTTGAGTGAAACACTTTAAAGTCTGTGAGACACAGACAATTCTCCCTTTAAGTCTGAGCGTCCTGCACATTGCCAAACATGCCTAGGAGGACTGGACCTCACCAAACAGTAAGTGGCACTGGCCACTGCTCTGTAAAAAGAACAAGTGGAACAAAACATTCTCATAAATTTCTAATATTGTCCCTGAATAGATGCTACTCCCATCTAGAACTGTAGCTGTAGACTAAACAATTTGTACTCATACCTCATTAGCCTCCTAACAATCTTTTGTTTCACTCTGTTTCCATTACTTTATTCTCTACTTCAGTCAAAGCTGTTTACCAAATCCAACTTGATTATGCCACCTGGGTTAGAGTTCTGCAGACAAACAGAACAAGTAGAAAATGAGACACAGGGAAAGACAGAGAGAGAAAGAGAAAGAGGATATGTGATTATGAAGGCTGAGAAGACCCAACATCTGCAGCCAGCAAGCTGGAGACCCAGGAGAGCTGACACTGTAGCTCCATTCCAAAAGCTAGCAGGCTCCAGGCTCCAAAAGACCTCATGTTTCAGTTGAAGTCTGAAGGCAGGAAAAGACCAAGGTCTTAGCTCAAAGCAATCAGGAAGAAGAATCTCCTCTTACTTATAACAAGGGCTTGCCTACATTAGAGAGGGAATCTGATTTATTCAGTCTACCAATTCAAATAATGGTCTCATCCAAAACACCCTAAAGACACACCTAGAATAACATTTAACCAAATATTTAGGCACCTCATGGTCCAGGCAACACAGAAATTGACAATGACACCACCCATTTCACAAATCCTTTTATTGTGTTTTCTTTCTCTCAAGATACAAAAAAATGTGCATGACTTTTAGGGGCTTATAAGACTCCCATCTACTTTCAAGTCATATTGCATCATATTTCATATTCCTCTGTGTGTTTTTGCCACACTGACCTAATTACTGCAGATCTATGTGCTCTCATCCTTCACACAAGAGGGGCCTGTGCATATTTATTTTCCCAATGTACTCTTCCTACCACACAACTTTCCAAGGTAAGGCCTAATTATAGCTTCACTCTTTAGACACTTTAGCTTTTCTGCTTAGTAGTGATAATGGCCCTTCAGAAAACTTTATTTTAAACTTTTCTATATGGCAAGGGTGACATACAAATATTTAACAAGTATGGAATGGGGAACAACCAATCAAAATGCATGCCAGCCACTGAATCAGTGTCCTAGAAACCCCAGTGTGTTCAAAGTCAAGGCATTCATTATTGGATTATGCTGTGTTCTAGATTGGGATGATCCAGAATATTCCTAGGAAGAGAACAGGGTAGCTGGCAGTTAAGCTGTAAGAGAATCAGTACAGTAGTTGAAAATACTCCAAATTATTTTACTGTTGCTATTACTGTTATCACTTGTTATTTGTTACATGCAGTATTTACGCTTAGATGAAGTTTACATATATATTTTGGCAGTAGTCTCAAGCAACCCCACTCTATTACAGAATGGGGTGCCCAATCTTTTGGCTTCCCTGGGTCACACTGGAAGAATAATTGTCTTTGGCCACATATTAAATACACTAACACTAACAATAGCAGATGAGCTAAAAAGAAAATCACAAACAAATCTCATAATGTACTAAGAAAGTTTATGAATTTGTGTTAGGCCACATTCAAAGCCATCCTAGGCTGCTTGTGACCCACGGGCTATGGACAACCTTGTTATAGAACATATAGCCCCATGTCTCCTCCTTCCCTACATTTCCCACACACATAATTTTATGTTTAACTTGCAAGACAATTTGATTGAACTTTTGTTACAAGATTGTAAATTCAGTGAGAGCAAGGACTACACCTATTTTTGCTCACCAGTATATACTTAACTGATATGGTTAGGCTTTATGTCCGCATCCAAATCTCATCTTGAGTTGTAATCTCCATAATCCTCATAATCCCCATGTCTCAAGGAGGCCAGGTTGAGATTGAGTCATGGGTAATTTCCCCCGTCCCCTGTGCTGTTTCATGATAGTGAGTGAATTCTCACGAGATCTAATGGTTTTATAAGGGGCTTGTCCCCATTTGCTTGGCACGTCTCCTTCCTGACACCTTGTGAAGAAGGTGCTTCACTTTCCCTTTGCCTTCCACCATGATTGTAAGTATCCTGAGGCTTCCGCCAGCCATGCGAAACTGTAAGTCAATTAAACCTCTTTCCAATATAATTACCCAGTCTCGTGCAGTTCTTTACAGCAGTGTGAAAACAAACTAATACAATAACCTCTCCCAAAAATGTGTGGTGCATACTGAAGTAAATAAATATTTACTGAAAGTATGAATGTTAATTCCTTTCATGTAGTTATAGTACACAACACATTTTGGTTTCCTCTTTTCCTTCCTTTTTACCTCCAAGAACAAAAAATATATACATTTTGGACACTCAAGTTTTATAATAAAGTATTCCAAGAATGGGGTAGCTTAAGAGTACTGTCGAAATCTGTATGTAAACTCCATTTAAGTATAAATATTGGCATGTAACAGATAGCAAGTAATAATAAGTGTGTGTGTGTATTTAAACTTTATATATATATATATATACACACACACACACACTAAGTGTAATTATATATAAGTATAAATAACACTAAGTATATATTTATATACATATATAGACACACACTAGTATACTATACTATTTAGTATGCATACTATTCAGTGTTTCTCTCTATACATACACACACACACACACACACACACAGTTTTATATATATATATATAAAATCTAGATAGGTACTTACTTTAGTTAATACATATCAATAATTTTCAGGTATCCAAATACCTGAAAGTTTTAGGAGCAAAAATCAAAATTATATAGTAAGTCTTGGAATTTCCCTTTCTAATTTTAATGTGCCTAAAATAGAACATGAAATAGGAGGCTTATTTTCTTGATATAATTGCTTCCATTTTCTTATCCTTAGCTTTGGGTAAACTCAGCCCAGATCTCAACTCTTGCTTTCTCTCTCATGCCAGGAGCTGCATCTTCTGTTACACACAATGCATTGCCAACCTCGTGCTCACCCCTAGCAGATTCATTAAGGAGAAAATGGAACCCTAGGCTTCTGTGACTGTAGGAACTTAGATGAAAAAAGTGTTTCTAAAGAAAATAAAAATAAATTGTAATGCCTTGGACCACAATCAATTAGGAGACCACAAACTAAGACCAATGCTGATGATAAAGTCATGACTGGTATTTAAGTGTCATTTATACACCTTTAAACTTCAAAATTTCCAAAACAAAGCACTTTTTCTTGTACTTATGATCTAGTCTGTTCAACATTTCTTGTAGTTTATGCCTCTGTGAAATTAGATATAATTTGTTTATGGAAATGGAATGAAAGCCTAAATTCAAAGCACATTTAAAAAATCAGATTCATTAATTTGGGTCACACACTTATTGACTCCCATCCCATCAACTCTACCATTCTTTGTGCTTTTCCTGTAAACCTAAAAATATGTTGAGATGCGATCACAAATAAGGGTAGTGAGAAAATATTCTGATTTATTAGCTAATATGGTTTTTCCACTATTTCTGTACCTCTTATCTTCCCCTACCTCTCCCTCCAATCTGACTCCAACCAACTAGAACACAGGCATTCTGCCAGCATTGCCTTAGGAAAGATACCATGCTGAAGACTGCAACAAACAAGTTCTGGCTTTTGAATTTCAGAAACAATAACAACAACAACAACAAAATATCTTCTACACCCATAAAAGCAGTTTCCTAATAATTGATCTATTTCAGTGTTTCTCCAAGTGTGTTTTCTAGAACCACTAGTTCAGAGTCACCTGAAGTATTTGTTCAAAGGTGGATGTAATACTCAAGCCCAAATCTACTGAATTAGTAGAGATGGACTGAAGTTGAGAACTGGAACTGGAAACCAAGGAATCTCTGCTTTTTAAAGTAACCCACTCCTGCCCACTAAAGGTTAAGAATAGCTTTTCTAGCCCTTCAAAAACCTTGGCATCATAAACATGGTTTCCTAGCACAGGCATGGACCAAGTCAAAGTCAGCTGTAGTTTCTTTGGTATTAAATGCCTCTGAGTTTCATTAGGGTGAACTGGTCCCCTGGGATTCTGCCCCTTTGGGTGAGCTGAGATTAAAGAATTGATTAGCAGCCAAGGGAACAGACTGTAGCCTCCGGATCCTGCTGAATAAGCCACAACCATGTGTGCAAAGCTGAATGTATGGTCCTATCAAATTTATGGCCAACTCTGTTTATAATCTTGTGGCATATGCCTCTGTAGTGTTTGTTTATAAAGGGCCAAGGCTGGGTGTATTATGCATCTCAAATGATACACTGTAGAGTTTCCCAGGATAAATGAAATATGTCCATTTTGTCCCATCTGGATCTTGTTATTTTTTTTTCCATGATTAGCATTTTGGCAGTTTCCACTCTTACACTCTGCTGTTCTATGTGCCCAGGGGAGATGAAGAGCTGAGCTCTTTCCAAAATCAGGGTAGTGCTGCCTGGAGAAAAACTACAGCTGAAACGGCACTTTCTTTATGGTAGATTCTCCACACTCGGCAGAGGAAGCACAGGTTTCAAATATGATTAGTGGGCAGTGAAAGCACTGTGAGATCAAGGCTCGCGTGAGTCACAAAGTGTGGAAATGTTCTTACCAGATGATCGTCAGGATACTGGAGATTTGCTGTCCCCAAGAACCAGCTGAGCTTGTGAAATTTTCCACGTACAGTTTCGCTGAGCTGCAGAAGGCAGCTCTGTTCTCAGCTCTGAATTTAGTCTGCTGGAGATAAAAATGGGGTCACAATGTTCATTTGACACCTTGTTAATTTATGCTACAGCAAAACCAAAGCAAAACAAAATTCACTGGTATGTAGTAATGTAGCTTAAAATAATGCTAAAACAGCCCTAAAATCTGTTTTTCATTTTGAGTGAGTTACTGGGGTAAGACTTAGGAAAAAAAACAGTCTGCAAGGGCAAAGGTCTCTTTATTTCACTTTTGAAATCCTCAGAACTAACCCAGAAATCAGGGCCTTGATGTCCTCATGGATTTGCACTGAAAAGAAAACCATCGGTGGTTATTTTTGCTTTTTATTTAAACAAAAATGACTTGTAATAATTGATATTTTTAGGTGATAACTTATACTCAGATTTAAAATAGCTTGCTATTTTATTTCACACAGCATATTTCTGCTCATATTTTTATTCATGTTTATAGACTAAACTCTTACTTGCATTATGGTGATTCATTTTATATATGTAAGATCAGAAAATTAAAAACAAAGTTGTTATAAATATAGACTGTATAACAACCAAAGTAAAAGAGAAAATTTTAAAATAGCCTTTAGGAGTTTTGATTACAAATTAACATGCCAGATGTCAGGTACTGGAATGTATTTATTATTTTCATGTTGTTGCAATTAAATATTATATATGACATAAATACCTAATAAATTTTTGATATACCTTGAGAGGTGCTGCCACTTCAAATGATGAAATGAAGCATTTTCTTCAAAACAAAACCTAAAATCTTTCAGTCAAAATACTGTTTTGATCATTATATTTACAGTGTTTCAATGGTTACTGACTCCTCCATTGGTGCAAATTACTCTGTCTACATTCATTTATTTTTCCATCTCTATGTCTCTTCAGTCTGCTAATACACATTTCATAATATATTGCCAGCTTATGTATAATTTCAAAATACTAGGTTCCCCTTCCCATTTTCTGCCTTGCAGAAATACTACTAAGTTATATTACTTCTAGATCAGACACAACTTCAGCTCCTGTGACAATTCATCCAAAGCCAAGAAACACATGAAAACACACAACTGCCCCTCTTCACATCTTTTGTCCATCCCAATCCTTTAGTGTTTTGTATTTGTTACACCCTATGTTACTGGAGTTTTTTTCGGCAGTCTCCTGAAAAGAAGTCCAGAGACTTACTTGCCATCCTTCAAACAATTCTGATTCAGCAAGCCGGAAGTCAGCCCAGGAATCTGCATAATAAATGACCTCCCAGGTAGTTTTGAGGCAGATGGTCCTGAAATCACAAGTGCTTTAAGACCTGTGAGTTTGTGAAGGATAGTGAATCACAAGCTTTCCTACTGCATCCCAACAGCCTTAGAATTGTTCCCCCAAAAGTGAATGCCAGGAAACTTTCTTGGCTTTCTCTCTCTCTGAGGAATGGATATTTGCTGTGGTTCATCAAGCCAGCTGGTTTCCTGTCAACAAGGGGCATATTTTTTGAGTAATGTCATTCCACTTCATGCTGACCCTATCCCCACCCTTCTGTCCTTTGACTCCTTGATACTGACCATTACTTGAATCACATATGAACTTGCTCTATCTTTTTCGGACACTGTGTCTACCTATCCGCTTCTCCTTGGGCAGCCAGACTCTATGCGCATGGTCTCTCTTGGTGACAAAGACCAGGTTCCAGAGGCCATTTTCTCCAGGCTTGCTGTGTATACATGATCAACATGCTTTACAAACTCTCCTCAAGTCTTTTGAGTATAAACTTTCATAGCTCTTTGAGCTGTTGGGTTAGGCAAAAATTATCTCTTAGATAGGGGACAAAAATATGAATCATAAAAGAAAAGTTTCCCAAATTGGACTTTACTTAAAATTAAAAGGTTCTGTTCTTTGAAAGATACCATAAACAAAATACGAAACCCATAAACTAGTAGAAAACACTTATAAAACACCTATGTGCTAAATATATGATAAATAACTTACTTCCAGGATAAAGAATTCTCAATAGTTAATTCATTAGTTAATATTTCAACAATAAAATAAATAACCAAAATTTTATTTTTATTTTTCATTTTTATTTTAGGGTCAGTGGTACATGTGAAGGTTTGTTACACAGGTAAACTCAAGTCATGGGGGTTTGTTGTATTGATTATTTCATCATCCAGGTAGGAAGCCCAGTACCTAATACTTATCTTCTCTCCTTCTCTCCCTCCTCCCACCCTCTACCCTCAACAGATCCCAGGGTCTGTTGTTTCCTTGTTTGCATTCATAAGTTCTCATAATGTAGCTTCCACTTATAAGCGAGAATATTCAGTATTTGGTTTTCTGTTCCTGCATTAGTTTGCTAAGGATAATAGTCTCCAGCTCCATCCATGTTCCTACAAAAGGCATGATCTCAATTCTTTTTTATGACTGCATAGTATTCCATGTTGTATATGTACCACATTTCCTTTATCCAGTCTGTCACTGATGGGCATCTAGGTTGACTTACACTCACCACAACCATGTGTAAGTGTTCTCTTTTCTCTGCAACTTAGTCAGCATCTGTTGTTTTTTAATTTAATCAATAATGGCCATTCTAATTGGTGTGAGATGGTATCGCATTGTGGTTTTGATTTGCATTTCTCTAATGATCAGTAATAATGAAATCTTTTTTTTTTTTCCTATATGCTTGTTGGCCGCATGTGTGTCTTCTCTGAAAAATGTCTGTTCAGAAGTCTGTTTGCTCACTCACTCTTTAATGGAGTTATCTTTCTCTTGTATAATTTAAGTTTCTTATAGATGCTGGATATTAGATCTTCTTGGATACACAGTTTGTAAAAATGGTTTCCTATTCCGTAGGTTGCCTATTTACTCTGTTGATAGTTTTTTTTTTTTTTTTTTTTTTTTGCTGTGCAGAAGCTCTTAAGTTTAATTAGATCCCAATTGTCAATTTTGCTTTGGTTGTGATTGTTTTTAGTATCTTTGGCATAAAATTCTTTGCCTATTTTTATGTCCAGAATGGTTTCGCTTAGGTTGTCTTCCATGTTTTTATAGTTTCACATTTAAGTCTTTAATTCAACTTGAATTGATTATTGCATATGGTATAAGGAAGGGGTCCAGTGTCAATCTCCTGCAGATGACTAAGCAGTTCTCCCAACACCACTTATTGAATAAGGGATCTTTTCTCCATTGCTTGATTTTTGTCCGCTTTGTTGACGATCAGATGGTCATAGGTGTGCAACCTTATTTCTGGGCTCTCTATGCTGTTCCATTGGTCCAGATGCCTATTTTTGTATAAATTTTTAAAAACCGGCAAAGGATTTGAATAGATGCTTACCAAAACTCTATACAGCTATTAAACAATGCTCAATATTATTAGTCATTAAGATAATGCAAATTAAAACTGCAATGAGATATTACCATGCTATAAGAACAGTAAAAAACAGACAATTTCAAGTATTGCTAAAACTACAGAGCAACATAAACTTCATGAATTCCTGGTAGCAATGAAAAATAGTACAACCACTTTGGAAAACAGTGTATCAGTTTCACATCAATTTAAATATATACTTAGTATACAACTCAGCAATTCAATTTATCTAAAACAAATAAAAACATATATCCCAACAAAAACTTGAATCCATATGCTTATAGGAAGTTTATTCATAATCATTAAAAGCTAGAAATAAATGTCAATCAACTGTGGGAGAGATCAACAAATATTATTACCTCCAAATACAAGAATGCTAGTTAGCAATAAGGCAAACTTATCCTCTTGCAAAAAGACATACAAATTTCAAATGTATCAGGATTAGCGAAAAAAGCAAAACCCATAAAGCCGAATGCTGTATAATTCCATTTATTTAATATTGTGATGATAACAAAAATATAGGGCCAAGAACAAACCACTGGTGGTCAGGATCTGGGGGTGCAGAGAGAAAACTAATTGAAAGGCAGAGAATAATGAGGGAATTTTTTGGTATGAAGTACATTATCTATACTTTTATTTGGATGGTCCTGACAATAAATATTTGTGAAAAATTATAAAAATGTGTACCTAAAAAGATGCATTTTATTGAATTTTAAAATTTTACACCTCAAAAAGCTGCCTTCAAACAAATTAAATTTTGTCAAATATGGCAAGAAAAAGATCTTTTCATGGGACACCTTCTGTGACATTTCAGCAAAATGGTGAGCATTCATTTTTCTTCTACATTCTTTGAAGGTGGAAGCATACTTTTTTCAATTAAATTCATTCCATCTGAAATTCCATAATCTTTAAAATCAATCTCCTCCTGACTTCATAGTAACTGACCATGAATGAGCTGAAAATATCTTCCCTTTTGGTACCTTTGTCATAAAATCTTTGCCTGTTTCTATGTCCAGAAAGGTATCGCTTAGGCTGTCTTCCCCTTTATAGTTTTAAATTTAAGTCTTTAATTCATCTTGAATTGATTTTTACATATGGTATAAGGAAGGGGTCCAGTGTCAATAGTTTTTAAGAGTCTGAAACGGGGGAAGGAAATAAACGACATGATAATCATATTATTTTTAAAACTTTAATTCCATTCAGTCTGACATTCTCTGGAGTTTCTGGTTTCTCCCAGAATTGCATGTATTTCCCTTGCAATAAAATAGAGGCATGCACATGGAACAGAGGAAGAGGGTTGTGATTTAAAAAAAAAAAAAAAAAAAAAAAAAAAAGTACAAACACCACCAAACAAACAAAAAACAAAAAACACGCCACTACCACCACCACCAACCCTATCAGCTTTAAGTCATGGCTGATATTCAACTTACTAAAATGCTTACAGAATCAACCCACTGCTTGCTGACCATGCTCTGGCCACCTGTGGGTGACCAAAAAATTACCTGTAATACAAATAATTCAGCCCGTGCCATCTAGCTCATCATGGAGATTTAGTTTTCACTGGGGATAGAGAAGACAGCAACTGAGAGCTGAAACACAACACAGAGGAGCTCTTTGAAAATCCAACGCATCCTGGATTTTCCAATCTTCAGAACAAATAAAGTTACCTAGATGGAGAACCCCTGCTGCAAAGATAATGGGGCCTGTCTGTATAGGAATGGTTTCCCATCACTTCCACCCTGGGAATCATACCATTACATAAGAAGAACAAATTTGTACCAAAAAAATCATCAATTCCATTGTTGACACTAGTCAATACTGTAACGTGCAACTGTTTTATTTAAATAACTTCTAATGAATATACTAAGATCCAATTCAATGAATGCAATAGTCTTACCACCAACTGAGTTTCTAAATACAAAGAAGTGCTTTGAGCTTTGCTGAGGCTTTATTGAAAATTAAATGTCCACAATCGTTAATTAAAAATGGATTTAAAGAATGAGTAGGTTATGAATATATCTGTATGAATGCAACCAGCTGGATTAGTACAGGTGCATTTTCAAGCAGACAAGAAACACAGCGTTTCTGGTAATCTAATGGAAAGCACGATGAAGAACCAAAAGATGGGAAAGGTTTGATAGTCTTAATTCCTAAAACTATTACTCACTAATTCAACAATCATTTATAGGGTGCTAACTAAGAGCACTGCACTAACTTAAGCCCCTAGGGGGGAAAAAAAAAAAAAGAGAACAACTCATACTTTCCAATATCTCCATAAAAAGTTGTGTGATCTCAGTGAAGATTAAGCACTCGATACTTAAATTAGGAAAATGCCTTGCCAGCCACATAAAATTAAAAGTTCCAATCTAACAAATCAACAATGTAAGTTAAAATTTTCAATAGTTAAAAGATCATCGCACTAGAGAGGAATTGGGAGCAGCATCTCTTTAATTACACGGAAAATAATATAGAAAGCATGCCACTGGATTAAAATAAAACCAAACTTCTGAAATGTATGCCAGAGATATTTTTAAAGCAAGTTATAACCCATTAATAATGTCTTTTAATTAGAACACACATAAACATGTCAGCGGCATTTGTTTAACTAGATAAACCTTGCAGAGGGTTGCTGGAATGTGCCTAATATATTAAGTTTACAGTGTTATAGTGGGCATCTTTACTATGTATCTGTTTAACTATAATAAATAAAACAACTGAATGCACAAGGACAGATGTGTATATTCACATCATCCAGTGGAAAACAAAAATCAGGTTTGTATATCTTGTCCTGTATTAGTTGTTGTCAGTAATTATTGCCAGATAATGTTCAGTTTTTAGTTGTCATGAGGAAAGATGTCCAAAAATTATTTTATATTTTTGCTTCTAAAACAAATGTGTGCAAAATAAAAAGAGAAACAGGCTGGGGAGACATCATTTGTCTGTAATTAAAGAAAGCATAATCAGTGTTCTATTTACGTGAAGTACTAGATGGAGTTATACTGTTTAGGAATTTGTCAGCTACAGGAGAAGAAGAACAGGAAAAATGTATAGAATAGGAATAGAGTTGAGTTTATTTTTACCAGCTCTCATTCTGACTTTTATAATGTGTTTACTTGAGACTGGATGGGATCAAAGAGAACTCTGACAACAGTGACCTGGCACACATCATATTCCTAATAAATGTCTGTTATATTGAAGTGAAAATGTGTCTGTAGAAAATGATAGATTTACTATACACCAAAATGTCAACCAGGCCCAACTGCTTTCAGGAAGAGCCAGAGAAAAAACTTGGTATTCATGCACAGCAATAGGCCACATGCAGGAATGCTATATATGGCAATGAAGAATGAAATCTTAAATTGCAATATATAAGAAAAACAAAACATGAAACCAGATTCACAACATAACATTATTTCCATATCTGTGAATGGTATGCATCAGGGAAAACTGAAATGTCTTTACATTTCTTTTATTCAATAAACTTGCTCTGTGCACCACCAAACCTCCTTATATGTTGTTTGGCTATAGGAAAGAGCCCAGAAGTGTATCATTACAACCAAAAACAAACTGATTTTAAGTTGAGGGATTGTTCTTGGAATTGCTACATGAGCATCAACAAAGAAGAGTGAAAATCAGTTAGTCCTTTTTTCTTCTCTTTTTTTCTCTCTCCTTCCTTCCTTTCCTCCCTCCCTCCCCTTTCTTTTTCTTTTTTCTCATTCTCTCTCTCTCTCTCTCTCTCTCTCTCTCTCTCTCTCTTTCTTCTTCCTTTTCCTTTTTGTAGACTTCCTGACGAAAAGTTGTAGGTGCCAGCCTCAAAAGGCAAGCTGGTGCCTTGACTTTTAATTTTACATTCAAATCAATGATGATACTTGACTTCAGATTACAAGTCAGAATTCAGTAAATGATTGTGCCCTCTCCTTGCATGATGTTAATTTATACCCAAGTGGTAAGTACTTAGGCAAATTAATCCTATGGCAGAGTGCAGCAGTAAATCCTAGGAAGAAAAATAGCCAAAAGGCCAGGGATGCAAAGGCATTAGCTCCAGAGCCCATAGGTTCATGCTAATTTAGGAAGAAAAGAAAAAATTCTAAACCTTAAGATGGTTTTAAAAAATTTGCAGAGAAGAATTATCATGCAAGCATTTTCAGAAGAAAGGCGAGTTCTACATGAGATCTGGCTGGATATCTATAACCCAAAGAGATATAAAACATCTGAGTAAGGTTTATTTCATTGAGTATACTATGCTGGGAGGAGTTACGTCCAATTCTTAAAGAAATAAAATGATAAAAATATAAGGGGTGTACTTTTATTAAGCTTTTTCCACAAGGAGTTCTTTCTTGGTCTGAAATGATAACGTTTATAGTTGTAAAAGCTAAATAATGTCAGCTGGTTTTTAAACTCTGTTCTCCAAGTGAAATGTGTACCCTTTGTTTAAATGTTTGTATAGTCAAGTAAAATGTGTGTGGGAACTCTTTAACAAGCCAAAGCTCAGACGATAAATGAAAGGCAGTTTGTGAGATGATAAAATAGGATTCCCTCTCTTTTTACTCAGGTGCAGCATAATTGGGGACTGGAAGGAATGTAAGAAAGTAAATTGCCTTCAGTGTCTCATCTCAGAATAAAATTGTTTCTTATTCATAAGGCACTTAAAAATTTTTTACACTAAGAAAAAAATATTTTGTAATCATAAACCCCAAGTCAGTTCTATGAATATACTGACAAAACGATTACTATCATAAATGTTTCCAAGCATTCACTTAATCTTATTTTCCCTAAAATACAGCAAGCTGAGTAACAATGCCCAATATGAATGAAGGAAGTCCATTTCTAATGTCTACTCAGTATTAAGGTTGTGCAGAAAACATCCTTTACATGTAATACGATATATATTTTCCTCAATCATATACCTGTTTTCAATTTTCGGTAAGTGTTTCTGATTCTAGTAGAAACTTAAAAGTAAAATAAAGCAAGGAAAAGAGAAAAATGTGTTCTGAGTCCTGGTTTCTGCAGGAATTTATATTTTCCATTAAATAAATTGTTTTGGAGCATTTTACTGGCCATTTACACTTTTCAAGAAGAATATAGAAATTCTAGTAAAATAATGGTTACTAGGAGCTGGGAAGGGGAGATGATTGGAGGGGCAGGTAAACGTTGGTGAACAAACACAAAGTTACAGTTATATAGCGGGACCAAATTCTGATTTCTAGTTCTATTGCACAGCAGGGTGACTGTGACTATGATTAACAATTTTGTATTGTATACTTCAAAATACATTAAAAAAAAGCAGATTCTGAATGTTCTTACCACAAAGAAATAATAAATTTACGAGGCAAAACATATGATAAAGATTCTAATTTGATTAGTACACAATGTATACATGTATCAAACATCACATTGTACCTCATAAATATGTACAATTATGTGCAAATTTAAAACAAAATTTTAAAATATTTTTATTAAATATAAAAAGGAAATATAAATCATGGAATTTGTAAAAAAAAAAAAAAGGAAGAAGAGAATGAGATAATCAGGTAAGCCTATTAACACATTTTTCTTTATAAATATCATTGACTTGATATTGTCACTCTGTGCAAAAGAAGTAATGTAGTATAAAGAACATAGATTTTGGAAAAAGACATGCACTCGTATCTCAGTCATGCCACTTTATAACTACGTGATGAGAGACAAGTTATGGGAAAAAATAACAGCAGTTTTCTCATCTGTATAATGTGGATAATAATACTATAAATGCAATGCAGGTCTTTATGATGAGAAACTTGAATGATCTATTTTAAACAACAAACATATATTAAGTGCTCAACAAAAAGACCCTACTAATTATATTACAGTTTATAGTATGGTACTATGTTTCTCAAATAGCATCAAACTATATTTTCAACCAAATTATAAGATTCAGAATACGATAAATGTAATGGAATAAGTAAGGATACGTGCTACACATAAACCATGCATAAAGTAATGGTTTTGATGAATGATCACAGCTTATTGACAGTGCTTATTAGCATTTTTACAGTTAGAAAAGAATGTATCTATGTACAGACACTTTGTTTTCCTATGGACAGTTATCCAAGAGTACATTTTCTTATTTTTAGTTTTTAAACAATATGTTTTATAGAGATGGAGTCTTGCTATGTTGTCCAGGCTGGTCTCAATCTCCTGGCCTTTTGCATCAGCCTCCCAAAGTGCTGGAATCACAGGCGTGAATTACCACACCCAGCAAGAGTAATTTATAAGGTAGCACCAGACTGACTGAAAATACTGTCTACTAAGACATTTAAAATTAAAATGTATCATTAAATCACCTAAACAACAGGACGGTACTTAAACATTATATGCGCAGGTTAAAAGAGAATGATGATACTTTCAGTCTGGACAAGATGACAAGAATTCATTTCCTTGCTCCTTGCCATTAAACATGACTATAACCCCTGTAAATCACACAAAAGTCAGCCAAGAGAGAACCATGAAAGGTGCTAAGAAGAAGGGAGCTGATTTGGAAAACTACTCAACAGAGAAAGACCACTCAGACCTAACACTTTCAACCTGTAACTTAGCAAAAGAAGACAATTCAGGTAGGTTCATTCTCCCTCCAGATTCAATGAGCATCCCTCTGATATCATCAGAAGAGCCCAGCACTATGAACAAGAGCTATACATTAAAAGCCCCGCTAAGTATTAGCAGCTGGGGAAGCACTCTCCTCCACTGGGCCTGAGACTCACCTTTCTCACCAAGAGATACCAAGGAGTTACAGCCACCCTGGCAAAGAAACCCAGCAACTGAAAGCAGCTTGGTACAGGAAAGCCGCTTTGTCCCTATGGACCCAAGATACTCTTTCTCCACCTACAGATACTAGCTCAGGTGTGTAGAACCGTTTGGGGATGCCGCCAAACCCAATGGCCTGGCCATAAAAACATTTTTGTCCCCATGAGCTAAAAGATGCTCTTCCCCACCAGGAAACACTGAACAGCCAGATTCAGGAGATGATTCTGTATCATTTTTCCACCATTAAGAAACTCAGTAGTCTGGCCTGAGAAATCTTGCCCTAAGCATACCAGAGAGCTCCAGCAAAGAACAGTGAGGGACTCAGTGGCACTAGATAAACTGAGCAGACAAAAAAAAAAAACAGTACAAATCCTCTTAAAATTAAACTGCCATTGGAACCATAGCCTGTAAAAATAGGTGAAGACCATTATAAACTTAGAATAACTGCTTACTAAAATGTAATATTTAAATAGGATCCAAAGTCCCCTAAAATAATAGGCAAAAGACCAAATGTACAATAGAAAATCACGACATACCAAGAACCAAAAAGGGACAATTTAATAAACAAAAGACAAACAGTCGATGCAAACATCTGATTTTTCTCAAGGCGTTAGAATTATCTGCAAAGAATTTTAAAGCAGCAATCATAAACACATTTCAATTAATTATAAATCCTCAATACAAATAAAAATATACAAACTTAACAAAGAAATAGAAGTTATAAAAAAATAACAAATGAAATTACAAAACTGAGAAACACAATAACAGAAATTAAAAACTCACTGAATGGACTCAACAGTAGAGTGGAAGTGAAGAGAGAATAGCTTCAGTAAACTTGAAGACAGAACACTAGAATTTATGCAATTTGAACAACAGAGAAAATACAGACTGAAAAAAAAAGTGAACAAAACCCCAGGGGTCTGCAGGATAATAACAAAATGTCAACACTGATATTATCAGTCACAAAAATGGAGAAAAAGAGAGGAGGCCTGAAAGAGTATTTGAATAAATAATTGCTGAAAACTTTCCAAATTCGGTGAAAGACACAAACCTACACATCCAAGGAGCTAAAAGAATCCCAAATGGGATAAACCTAAAGAAACCCATACCAAGACATCTCATAATTAACCTTTAGGAAAAAAAGGTAAAATAAAAATTGAAAGCAACAAGACAAGACACAACACCTACACGGGAACATCAATTCAAATAACAACAGCTGCTTCAAAAATCTGAAACAACAAAAACCAGAAGGAAATGGTACAACACTTTTCTAAGTAGAATCTAGTGCTAAAGAAAAAAAATTCTGTACTGCTGGAAAAAAATGTAAATTTTGAATTTTATATCTGCTTAAACTTTTCTTTATAAATTAGGTGGAAAAAAACACTCTCAGATTTAAAAAAAAAAAAAAAAAACAACTAGAAGAAATTGTTACTTGCAACTCTAGCCTTATAGACTGGCTAAAGGAAGTTCTTGAAACCAAAAGGAAACTATAAAAGAAGGACTTTTTGAACATTAGGAAGATGTAATAATGGAAAATAAATGAAGATGGAATAAAAGATCAATGAAGCAAAAAATTAACAAGGATTTTTAGGACTTGAACTCAACTTTGGACCAAGCAGACTTAAAAAGACATCTACAGAACTCTCCACCCCAAATCAACAGAATATACATGCTTCTCAGCACCACATAGCACTTATTCTAAAATCAACCACATAATTAGAAGTAAAATATTCCTCAGCAAATGCATAAAAATTTGAAAATTAAACAGTCTCTCAGACTACAGTGTAATCAAATTAGAACTCAGGATAAAGAAACTCATCCAAAACCGCACAACTACATGGAAACTGAACAATCTGCTCCTGAAAGTATGGCCACATAAAATAGACTATCCTTGCACTCCTGTATTTTATAAATAACACTTGATGACTGAAACAAAAATTATAATACCATGTGATACTCAAGCTTATTATACAGAAAAGTGAGGTACGTAAAGAAACCTAAATTATGTGAGGTTTTCACTGTTCACCAGAAATGGATAGATGGTGATACAAGTAGGACATAATAAGCTGTATGTAAACAGGCCTGCCTTACAAGAGTCCTGAAGGAAAGAGGAAATATGGAAAGAAAAAAACGGGACAAACCACTACAAAAGCAAACCAAAATGTAAAGACCACTGACAATATGAAGAGACCGCATCAATGAATGGGCAAAATAACCAGGTAGCATCATAAGGACAAGATCAAATTCACACATAACACTGTTAAACTTAAATGTAAACAGGCTAAATGCCCTAGTTAAAAGGCACAGACTGACAAACTGGATAAAGAGTCAAGACTAATCGGTGTGCTGTAATCAAGAGACCCATCTCATGTGCAAAGGCACACATAGGCTCAAAATAAACAAACGGAGGAAGATTTATCAAGTAAATGGAAAGCAAACAATACAAAACAAAACAAAACAAAAAAACGTAGGGGTCACAGTCCTAGTCTTTGATAAAACAGACTTTAAACCAACAAACATCAAAAAAGACAAAAAAAAAAAGCATTACATAATGATAAAGGGATCAATGCAACAAGAAGAGCTGTCTTAAATATAAATGCACCCAATACAGGAGCAGCCAGATTCCTAAAGCAAGTTCTTAGAGACCTAAAAAGAGACTTAGACTCCCACACAATAATAGTGGGAGGCTTTAAAACCTCACTGTCAATATTAGACAGATCATTAAGATAGAAAATTAATAAGGATATTCAGAACTTGAACTCAGCTTTGGATCAAGAAGACCTAATAAGACATCTGCAAAACTCTCCACCCCAAATCAACAGAACATATATTCTTCTGAGTACCACATGGCAACTATTCTAAAATCAATCATATAATTGGAAGTAAAACATTCCTCAGCAAATGCAACAAAAACCCCCAAAATTGTAACAGTCTTTCAAAAGACAGTGCAATCCAATTAGAACTCAGGATTAAGAAACTCACTCAAAACCACACAACTACATGGAAACTGAATAACCTGCTCTTGAATGACTACTGGGTATATAACAAAATTACATTAGATATAAATAAGTTCTTTGAAACCAAAGAGAACAAAGACACAATGTACCAGAATCTCTGGGACACAGCTAAAGCAGTGTTTGCAGGGAAATTTATAGCACTAAATGCCCACAGGATAAAACAGTAAAGATCTAAAATCAACACCCTAACATCATAATTAAAAGAACTAGAGAAGCAAGAACAAACAAATTCAAAAGCTAGCAGAAGACAAGAAATAACTAAGACGAGAACAAAACTGAAGGAGATAGAGACTAGAGACATGAAAACCCCTTCAAAAAATCAGTGAATCTGGGAGCTGGTTTTTTGAAAAGATTAGCCAAATAGACCACTAGCCAGGCTAATAAAGAAAAGAAAGAAGAATCAAATAGACAGAATAAAAAAAGATAAAGGGAGATCACCACTGATCCCACAGAAATACAAACTACCATCAAGAATACTATAAACACCTCTACACAAATAAACTAGAAGATCTAGAAGAAAATAATAAATTTCTGGTCATATATACCCTCCCACAACTAAACCAGAAAGAAGTTGAATTCCTAAATAGACCAGTAACAAGTTCTGAAATTGAGGCAATAATTAATATCCTACAAACCAAAAAAAGCCCAGGACCAGATGGACTCACAGCTGAATTCTATCAGAGGTACAAAGAGAAGCTGGTACCATTCCTTCTGAAACTATTCCAAACAACAGAAAAAGGGCTCCTCCCTAACTCCTTTTATGAGGCCAGCATCATCCTGATACCAAAACCTGGTAGAGACACAACTAAAAAAGAAAATTTCAGGCCAGTATCCACGATGAACATCAATGCGAAAATCCTTAGTAAAATACTAGCAAACTGAATCCAGCAGCACATTAAAAAGCTTATTCACCATACTCAAGGTGGCTTTATCCCTAAGATGGAAGACTGGTTCAACATGTGAAAATCAATAAATGTAATCTATCACATAAACAGAACCAATGACAAAAACCACATGATTATCTGAACAGATGCAGAAAAGGCCTTCAATAAAGTTCAACACTCTTTAATTCTAAAAACACCAAATAAACTAAATATTGATGGAACATACATCAAAATAATAAGAGCTACTTATGACAAACCCACAGCCAGTATAATACTGAATGGGCAAAAACTGGAATCATTCCCTTTGAAAACTAGCACAAGACAAGGATGCCCTCTCTCACCACTCCTATTCAACATAGTATTGGAAGTTCTGGCCAGGGCAATCAGGCAAGAGAAAGAAATAAAGGGTATTCATACAGTAAGAGAAGAAGTCAAATTATACCTGTTTGCAGATGACATAATTTTATATTTAGAAAACCCCACTGTCTCAGCCCAATAACTCCTTAAGCTGATAAGCAACTTCTGCAGTCTCAGGATACAAAACCAGTATGAAAAATTACAAGCATGGCTATACACCAATAGTCGTGAAATCAGGAGCAAACTCCTATTCACAATTGCTACAAAGAAAATTAAATACCTAAAATTTAATTTTAATTTAAAATTAAATTTAAAAATTAAACTTACAAAAGATGTGAAGGACTTCTGTGAGAGGAACTACAAATCACAGCTCAAGGAAATCAGAGAGTACAGAAACAAATGGAAAAATATTCCATGCTCATGGATAGGAAGAATAAATATAGTGAAAATGATCCTATTATCCAAAGTAGTTTATAGATTCAGTGTTATTCCCATCAAGCTATCATTGATTGTCTTCACAGAATTAGAAAAAAACGACTTTAAATTTCATACAGAACCGAAAAAGAGCCCATATAACCAAGACAATCCTAAGCCAAAAGAACAAAGCTGGAGGCATCATGCTACCTGACTTTAAACTATACTACAAGGTTACAGTAACAAAAGCATCATGGTACTGGTTCCAAAACAGATAAATAGATCAATGTAACAGAACAGAGGTCTCAGAACTAACACCGCACATCTACAAACCATCTGATGTTCAATAAAGCTGACAAAAGCAAGCAATGGGGAAAGGATTCCCTATTTATTGAATGGTGTTGGGAAAACTGGCTAGCCATATACAGAAACCTCAAACTGGACTCCTTCCTTATACCTTATGTAAAAATTAACTCAAGATGGGTTAAAGATTTAAACATAAGACCTATAACACCATAAAAACCCTAGAAGAAAATCTAGGCAATACCATTCAGGACATAGGCATGGGAAAAGACTTCATAACTAAAACACCAAAAGCAATGGCAACAAAAGCCAACATTGACAAATGAGATCTAATTAAACTAAAGAGCTTCTGCACAGCAAAAGAAACTATCATTACAGTGAACAGGCAACCTACAGAATGGGAGAAAATTTTTGCAATCTATCCATCTGACAAAGGAATAATATTCAGAATCTACAAAGAACTTAAACAAACTTACAAGAAAAAAACTCACAACCTCATCAAAAAGTAGGCAAAGGATATAAACAGACACTTCTTGAAAGAAGACATTTATGCAGCCAACAAACATGGGAGAAAAAGCTCATCATCACTGGTCATTAGAGAAATGCAAATCAAAACCACAATAAGATACCATCTCACGCCACTTAGAATAGCAATCATTAAAAAATATGGAGACAACAGATGCTGGAGAGGATGTGGAGAAATAGGAACGTTTTAACACTATTGCTGAGAGTGTAAATTAGTTAACCATTGTGGAAGACAGTATGGCCATTCCTCAAGGATCTAGAACTAGAAATATCATTTGACCCAGCAATCCCATTACTGGTATATACCCAAAGGATTAGAAATCATTCAACTATAAAGACACATGTGCACGTATGTTTATTGCAGCACCACTGACAATAGCAAAGGCTTGGAACCAACCAAAATGTCCATCAATGATAGACTAGATAAAGAAATGTGGCACATATACATCATGGAATACTATGCAGCCATAAAAAAGAATGAGTTCATGTCCTTTGCCAGAACATGGATGAAGCTGGAACCATCATTCTCTGCACACTAACAGAGAAACGGAAAACCAAACACTTCAAGTTCTCACTCATAAGTGGCAGTTGAACAATGAGAACACATAGGCACAGGGAGGGGAACATCACACACTGGGGCCTGTCAGGGGATGGGGGAAATGAGAGAGAGAGCATTAGGAGAAATACCTAATGTAGATGATGGGTTGATAAGTGCAGCAAACCATGAAGGCACATGCATACCTATGTAACAAACCTGCCCATTCTGCACATGGATCCCAGAACTTAAAGTATAATTAAAAAAAATAAGTTATATGTATATACTCTAATATCCATTCCTCTGGGTACTACAGGGAGATATATATTCAATATACTCTAATATCCATTCCTATGGGTACTACAGAAAGATATATACTGAAACACACTATACACAAATCCGAATAGAACCTTTAAAGATATTCAAGTAACCTACAGGAAGGCAAGACAAGTTTAACAGCGAGAAGAGAAACAGGTGAAACAAATAGAAAACAAGTAAGAAATGGCAGGTTTATGTGCTTACATAGCAATAATTAACTCAAATGCAAATAGTGTAAGTACACCAATCAAAAAGCAGAGATTTGCAGTGTGGATTTCTAAAAGCAACGCAACTAAATACTATTTACAAAAATTCACCTTCATAATATAGATGGGTTGGCAGTAAACGAATGAAAAAGATACACAATAAACACATTTTTAAAAAACCAAAGGAATACTTCTGTTAATACATACCCATGTAGACCGAACAGCAGCGTGTGTGTGTGTGTTTGTGTGTGTGTACAAAAATGGCATTAAATAATGATCAAAGAATTAAACTTCTATATAAAAATCTTAAATATGTATGCAGCAAACAACAGAATCTCAGTAAAAATAGACAAAGCCACAATTAAATTTGAGACCTTCAACACCCTCTTCCTACAGAACTAGACATTATCATCAAGCATAAAGAAGATCTAGCTGGGTGCAGGTGGGTACAGTAGCAGGCACCGGTAGCCCCAGCTATTCAGAAAGCTGGGGCAGGAGGATCATTTGAGCCCAGGAGTTCAAGGCCAGCTTGGGCAATATATTAATATTAATGACCTCTCTCAAGAAATCTTTATATATGGAAGATCAAAATAACACAATCAGCATAATCTAATGGACATATGTAGAACATTCCACCCAACAACAGCAGAATACACCTATTTTTTCAAGTGCTCAAAGAATAGGTACCAAGATAGTCTATATTCTCAGCCATAAAATAAACTTCAACAAATGTAAAACAAATAAAATCTTACGGAGTGTTTTCTTTCACCATAATGGAATCAACTTAGAAATCAGTAACAGAAAGAAAACAAGAATCTCTGAAAATGTGATACTGTTAAAAGATAATATACACCTGCAGGATGCAGGATGTACACATGTACCCCAGAGCCCAAAACCAATAAAATAAAATAAAAATAAAAGATAATATATAATATACTCCTAAGTTCAAAAATGTAGAAAGAACGGAGTAATTCCTCAACAATTACAAACTTCTAAGAGTAAGTAGGCAGTATATATCATCTAGTATTATCAAAGAAATTGAATTTGTAATTTAAAAGCCACCTCCCAACACCCCCTTTTCCGAGACCCCTATTTCCCCCAAAAATCTCCAGACCTAGATAATTTCACTGGAGAAATCTAACAACATTTAAAAAATAATTAATACCAATTTTACAAATTTTTTCCAGAAAACAGAAGGGGACATTTCTCAACTCAGGTTATGAGTCTATTATTGCCCTAAATACTAAAACCAGAAAATGCAGCTCAATAAAACAAAACAAAGACAAAAATTAAACAAAAAAATTCCACAAACATCTATCATTAATTTAAGTGCAAAATATTTGCATACCAAACCCATCAATCTATGCACAGTTACTTATCATAATAACATGAGGCTAATTGGTCATTCAAGTTTCCTCCTCTTTGAAGTGTCTGTTTAAAGATTATATTCACTTTAATTTTTTTTTTTTTTGAGATGGAGTCTTACTTTGTCACCCAGGCTGAAGTATAGTGGTGCCATCTCAGCTCACTGCAGCCTCTGCCTCCTGGGTTCAAACAATTTTCCTGCCTCTGTCTCCTGAGTAGCTGCAATTACAGGTGTATGCCACAACACCCAGCTAATTTTTAAAATATTTTTAGTAGAGTCAGGGTTTCACCATGTTGGCCAGGCTGGTCTTGAACTCGTGGCCTCAGGTTACAACCGCTTTGGCCTCCCAAAATGCTAGGATTACGGGTGTGAGCCACTGCACCAGCCAGATTTTCTTGATTGCCATTTTTGTATTAATTTTTAAGATTGCTTTATATATTCTGGGTACAAAATATTTATTTTTTGTGCTGGAAATAATTTCTCTTGTCTTTTCTCTTCATGGTAAGTGTGAACAAAAAAGGTCTGTAATTTTCTTATTTAATATTTGTATTATCTCTTATGGTTTCTTCTTTTCAAGTCATAAAGAAATCTCTTTGTACCCTCAGGTCATAAAAGTATTCTGCAAATTTTCGTTTAAGCCTTCTAAAGTTTTGCTTTTAACATTTAGTAAGTATTTAATCCATTTGCAATTGGTTTCTAGATATTAAATGCAGTGAAACTACAGTTAAGTATTTCTATAAAATTCTGAATTGTCCTATAATGGTCCATTCAGGGCTCCGCATACTCTTACTGATCTGCAGTACAGCTCCATCACATATCAAAGGTTCATACATGTATGACTCTAATTCTGGAAACTCTTTTCAGTTCTAGGGGTTTATCTATTACTGTGCCACTACTGAGCTGCCTTAAATATTCTAATTCGTAACAAATCTCAGTATCTATAAGGCAAGACTCCTATGCATGTTTTAGTTTAAGTTCTGGGATACATGTGAAGAATACGCAGGTTGGTGATATAGGTATGCCAGGTGGTTTGTTGCACCTTTTGACCTGTCCTCTAAGTTCCCTACCCTCACCCCCATCCCCCAACACGCCCTGGTATGTGTTGTTCCCCTCCCTGTTTTCATGTGTTCTCATTGTTCAACTCCCACTTATAAGTGAGAATGTGCATTGTTTCATTTTCTGTTCCTGTGTTAGTTTGCTGAGGATGATGGCTTCAAACTTCATCCATATCCCTGGAAAGGACATGCTCTCATTTTTTTTTTTTTATGATTGCATATGCTGGTGCCATTTCTTCTGAAAATATTCCTAACAGTTGAAAAGGACAGACTTCCTCCTAACTCATTTTATGAAGCCAGCATCAATCAGCCTGATACCAAAACCAGGCATAGACACACACACACACACACACACACACACACACACACACACACCACACACACATACACACACACACACACACAGAGAGAGAGAGAGAGAGAGAGAGAGAGAGAGAGAGAGAGAGAAGAGAGAGAGAAAGTTCAGGCCAATATCCCTCATGAACTTCAATGCAAAAATCCTGAATAAAATACTGGCAAACCAAATCCAGTGGCACATTAAAAAACTTACCCACAATGATCAAGTTGGCTTCATCCCTGGGATGCAGGTTGGTTCAACATATGCAAATCAATAAATGTAATCTATTACATAAACAGAACCAAGGACAAAAACTCCATGCTTATCTCAATAAGTGCAGAAAAGGCCTTTGAGAAAATTCAACATACTTTCATGTTAAATACTTCAATAAACTAGGCATTGATGAAACATCTCAAAATAATAAGAGCTATTTATGACAAACTCATAGCCAATATCATATTGAATGGGTAAAAGCTGAAAATACCTAGGAATGCAGCTAACAAGGGATGTGAAGAACCTATTTAAGGATATTGCATATTACAGATGTCCAAGAATTTATCCATTTCTTCTAGATTTTCTAATTTATTTGCGTACACGTTTATAGTGTTCTCTGATGGTAGTTTGTATTCTGAAGGGTCAGTGGTGATATTCCCTTTATCATTTTTTATTGTGTCTATTTGATGCTTCTCTCTTTTCTTATTAGTCTAGCTAGTGGTCTATTGGTGTTGCTAATTTTTTCAAAAAACCAGCTCCTGGATTCAATTTTTTTTGCAGGTATTTTTGTCTCTATCTCCTTTAATTCTGCTCTGATCTTAGTTATTTCTTGTGTTCTGCTAGCTTTTGAATTAGTTTGTTCTTGCTTCTCTCGCTCTTTTGTGATATTAGGGTGTTGACTTGAGATCCTTCTAGTTTTCTGATATGGGCAATTATTGCTGTAAATTTCACTCTTAACACTGCTTTAGTTGTGTCCCAGAGATTCTGGTATATTGTCTCTTTGTTCTCATTGGTTTCAAAGAACTTATTTATTTCTGCCTTAATTTCATTATTTTCCCAGGAGTCATTCAGGAGCAGATCATTCAATTACCATGTAATTTTGTGGTTCTGAGTGAGTTTCTTAATCCTAAATTCTAATTTGATTGCACTGTGGTCTGAGAGACTGTTATGATTTCAGTTTTTTCACATCTACTGAGGAGTGTTTTACTTACAATTATAAGATTGATTTTAGAATAATTGCCACGTGGCATGGAGAAGAATGCATATTAATTTGGGGTGGAAAGTTCTGTAGATGACTAATAGGTCCACTTGATCCATAGCTGCGTTAAAGTCCTGAATAACCTTGTAATTTTCTGTCTCGTTGATCTAATACTGACAGTGGGGTGTTAAAAGTCTCCCACTATTACTGTGTGGGAGTGTAAGTCTCTTTGTAGGTCTCTAACAACTTGCTTTATGAATCTGGGTGCTCTTGCATAGGGTGCATATATATTTGAGATAGTTAGCTCTTCTTGTTGAATTGATTCCTTTACCATTATGTGGTGCCCTTCTTTGTCTTTTTTGATGTTTGTTGGTTTAAAGTCTGTTTTGCCAGAGACTAGGATTGCAGCCCCTGCCTCATTTTAGCTTTCCATTTACTTGGTAAATCTTCCTCCATCTCTTTATTTTGAGCCTATGTGTGTCATTGGATGTGAGATGAGTCTCCTGAATACAGCACACTGATAAGTCTCAACTCTATCCAATCTGGCAGTCTGTGTCTTTTAATTGAGGCATTTAGCCCATTTACATTTAAGGTAGTACTGTGATGTGTTAATTTGATCCTGTCATCATGATGTTATCTGGTTATTTTGCACACTAGTTGATGCCATTTCTTTACAGTGTCATTGATCTTTATATTATGGTGTGATTTTCCAGTGGTTGGTACTGGTTATTCTTTTCCATATTTAGTGCTTCCTTCAGGAGCTTTGCAAGGCAGGCCTGGTGACGACAAAATCCCTCAGCATCTGTTTGTCTGCAAAGAATTTTATTTCTCCTTCACTTAGGAAGTTTGATTTGGCTACATATAAAGTTCTGGGTTGCAAATTCTTCTATTTAAAAATGTTGAACATTGGCCCCCTCTCTCTTCTGGCTTGTAGAGTTTCTGCTAGAAGGTCCACTGTTAATTTGATGGGCTTCCCTTTGTAGGTAAGCTGGACTTTCTCTCTGTCTGCCCTTAACATTCTTTTACTTCATTTCAGCCTTGGAGAATTTGATAATTACGTGTCTTGGGGTTGATCTCGTGGAGTATCTTAGTGGTGTTCTCTATATTTCCGGAATTTACATGTTGGCCTGTCTTGCTAGGTTGGGGTAGTTCTCCTGGATAATATCTTGAAGTGTGTTTTCCAGCTTGTTTCCATTCTCCTGTCTCCTTCAGGTACTCCAGTCAATCATAGGTTCGGTCTTTTTACATAGTCCCATATTTCTTGGAGGCTTTGTTCACTCCTTTTTATTCCTTTTTCTCTAATCTTATCTGCATGCCTTATTTCAGCAAGGTAGCCTTCAAACTCTGATATCCTTTCTTCCAATTGGTCAGTTCAGCACTCTTGTGTATGCTTCTTGTGCAGTTTTTCAGCTCCATCAGGTCATTTAAGTTCCTCTTTATACTGGTTATTCTAGTTAGCAGCTCCTCTAACCTTTTATCAAGGTTCTCAGCTTTTTTGCATTTGGGTTAGAACATGCCTGCATGCCTTATTTCATTAAGGTGGTCTTCAAACTCTGATACCCTTTCTTCCACTTGATCAATTCAGCTATCGATACTTGTGAAATTCTTGTGCAGGGTTTTTCAGCTTCATCAGGTCATTTATGTTCATCTTTAAACTGGTTATTCTAGTTAGCAGCTTCTCTAACCTTTCATCAAGGTTCTCAGCTTCTACGCATTTGGGTTAGAACATGCTCCGTTAGCTCACAGCGGAGTTTTTATTACCCATCTTCTGAAACCCACTTCTTTCCATTTGTCCGTCTTATCCTCTGTCTAGTTCTGTACCCTTGCTGGAGAGAAGCTGCAATCATTTGGAGAAGAGGCACTCTGGCCTTTTGGGTTTTCAGTGGTTTTTTTGCTGATTTTTTCTCAGCTTCATGAGTTTGTCTAGTTTTGATCTCTGAAGCTGCTGACCCTTGAATGGGGTTTTTGTGGGGAATTTTTTGTTGTTGCTTTCTGTTTGTTTTTCTTTCAGTGGTCAGGTCTGTCTTCTGTGGGGCTGCTGTGGTTTACTGGGGGTTCACTTCAGGTTGCTGCAGTTTGCTGTGGTTTGCTGCGGGTTCATTTCAAGCTCTATTCATCTGATTCACTCCCGGGCCTGGAGATGTTACTCAAGGAGGCTGGAGAACAGCAAAGATGGGTGCCTGTTCCTTCTGGGATCTCTGACCTCGAGGGTCATCAACCTGACAGCAGTAGGATCACACTTGTATACATTGTCTGACAACCCCTGTGGTAGGGTCTCAAGCAGTTGGGTGGCATGGGAAATGGGGTCACTTTACAAAGCACTTTGACTATCCTTGTGAAGGGGGTGTGCTTCACTGAGGGGAAACCCACTCCCCTTGGCTGCCCAGAATCCTTGGAACTACCAGGAGGAAAGGTTAAGTCTGCTGGTCCACAAAGACTGCGGCCACCACTTCCCCTGAGGGCTCAGGTCTAGGGAGAACAGGGTTCTGTCCCTGAGCCTCTGGCTGGAGTTGTAGGTCCTGCGGGGAGGTCCCACACAATGAGAAAGGATGAGTTGGGGTCAGGCCTGAAGAGGTGGTCTGGTCACAGTCTGACACAGCCCGTGTATTGGGCTATGGTAGATACCTCTTGGGACCAAGCCATCCAGCCTCCCTGGCTCCAGCAGGGGAAATTTGTGGCCTGGAGCTATAGAGATGGATGCTGCCCTTCCCCCACCCAGATAGCGGTTATGAGTCCCAGTGCTGACTGCTGCCCCTCCCTCAAGGAGCTCTAAGGGCTTAGAGAGCAAGCAGCTGCAGCTGTGCTGCTGGTTGTCCTTCACCCTGGGAACTGGACAGGCTTAAACAAATTCTGGCTGAGAGGTTGTTGCTTATCTGTGGGGCTCTGGGATTGGGACCCTAGGCCCTGGTGACGTGAGTTTGCAAGGGGGATCTTCCAATGTATGGGTTTCACAGTTCTACAGAAAAAGCATGGTTTTCCCAACAGGGTAGCACACTCACTCACCACCTCCCTTGGCTAGGGAGTGGGGGCTCCCTTGCCCACTGTGGATCTGAGGTGGGTCACCATACCACACTGCTCTTCCTTCCTCTTTTTGGATCATGTCAGCTGCCGAGTCAGTTCTGAAGAGAGAACCTGGAAACCTTGGTTGCTGGTGCAGGATTCAAATGCTGTTATGATTCTTTTCCATGGAACCTCCGATCAAGCTGCTTCTAGCCGGCCACCTTGGCCCCGCCCCCTGTGCTTTTATTTTCTGAGTATTTTGCGCCTATGCTTGACTTGTTAGCAATTTCAAATAAATTTTATATCTAGATTCTCAAACTCTACAAAAAACTTGTAATTTTGATTGGAGTTTTAAACCAATCTTAAAATGAATTTAATGATAATTGCGTTAACTATATTGAATATTCTCATGTATGAACATGATCTATCTCTCTTTTTATTTAAGTCTCCTTGGTGTAAAGAAAAACATTGTTTATAGTAACGGACTTGCACATCTTCTTAAGATTTCTTTCTAGCAGCTTTGAATTTTTGGTGCTTTTGTAAATTTTATTCTTATTTTCTAACTCTGTTGCTTACTTACTGAAATGCAGTTGCTTTTATATATTAATCTTAAACACAGCAATGGTTGCCATTTAATAATTTTCATAATTAGTTTGGAAAGTCTTTTGTATTTACTTCATAAATAATCAAATAATCCATGAATAAAGTATTTCTTTTTTCCAATCTCAGTAGTTTATTTTTTCTGCATGCTCCATTCTAAGATCTCCTTCCCAATATCAACTAAAGTGGTGACAGGAACATTCCTTGTCTTTTTCCAGTATCAATGTTTTCAATGTTTTGCCATTATGTAAGTAGGATATTTGCTGTATCCATTTGGTAGATATCATTTGCCAGGTTAAGTACATTTTCTTCTAATTGTAATTTACACGATTTTTACATGAATAGAGAAGAATTTTATTTAGCATTGTGTCTGCACTGAATAAGATGATACATGTTTTCTTTTATCTTTTAAAATAATGATATTTTGAAACACTAATTCAACTTTAGATCATGGGATTAAATTGACCTTGCTCATCATCTTGTATCATATTTATGTAATTATTTATTCAGAAAGATACTTTTAAGATTTTTGAACTTTTGTTCATAAGTGAGAGAAGCTTAGGAATATCTTTTCACCTATAGTCCTTGTCAGGTTTTATAGTACATGATTATATAAACTTGATGAAATTAATTAGGAAAGGTTGCCCCTTGTTCATTCTTCTGGAAGGTTGTTAATATTAGGATTATTTTTTTCTGGTACTGATGACTGGATTAGGAAAATGTATTGTTAATTTCTACTATTGATTGATTTTCTTGTGATTACAGAATCTTGGGCAAACATGTAATGAGTGGAAGATTTCAATGTGATTTTAATGATGTCATCAGGCATGATATGGATGAATCTACAGTTAAGAATCACCTCCCAAATTTCACCTGTTATATCTAACCCATCTTCAAATCCCATGTATTCTACTCCAAATCATATCTACTTCTTGCCATTACAGCTGATGTCTGCATTCCAAGCACTAATCATCTCTCCCACAAATCATACAATAGGTGCCCGATGGACTTTTTGTTTCCAGTGCCCTAAGTAATTTGATTGTCTGCATAGAAGATCAAAGGACTTTAATATCATAAATTGGTACTTCTGGTTAACTATTCTAGAGAAAATAGTGTTTCGAATGTATTATTATTCTTGAAAGTAATAAAAAAAAAACAAAAAAGAGAGAAAAATGAGAGGCATATTGAAAATAGATATTTAAAAGACATGACAAAACATTATCAGTAGTAAAAAAGACACAATGAGCACAATAAATTAAGTAAAAAAGATAACTATAAAAGTTATCTGGCACACATATTATCCTTCTGTAAACATAAAAATGTGGAAAAATGGGGTTGAATCATATTGTCCATCAGTACAGAAGCAGTAAACTTTTCAAAAATAAGTAATACCTGAATCTGAACATTAGAATATTATATTGTGTGCTAGGAAAATATTGATAAAGAGCAATTAATACTAAGTCACGCCCATAAAGTAACTGGACTTCAAGGCAAAGAAATATTTCCTTAATGATTCAGGCATTAAAAAACAAAACAAAAGAAAAAACAAGGTTATCAACAAGGAGAATCAGTAAGGTTGGCCTCAGCCTTCTCCACAGTAATATTAAATAATAAAAAAGAGTGAAACAATCAATAGATACAAAGTCCTCGGAGAAAGAATGTGAGAACCAAGATATTTTCACACACAGCCAACTGGCTGTTGCTATATCAAGGTTAAGAGAGAAATAAATTCAAATATATGAAATCTCAGAGTAGATTGTAGCCATAAGCCTTGGAAGTGAATTTTAGAGAAAACTCACTGGAGTTGCAATTTAACCAACCAACATATGCACGAAGAGCTGAGATAAAATAACTAGTGGCAAGCATCAAGTTCATTTAAGTAAACAATTAAGGACAATTAACTAAGGAAAGTGGTTCACAAAAGAATCCAAATGTGATAAAATACTGTAAACCTTGATGCATTAATATCATATATAAGAATGTCTCATAAAAATGAGGAAGTAGAGAGGTGAAAAAAGGTTAAAGACTGTCATTGTTTTTCACATATAAATACTTTATAATTTTATTATTTTATTTTTTTATTTTTTTTTGAGACGGAGTTTCGCTCTTGTTACCCAGGCTGGAGTGCAATGGCGCGATCTCGGCTCACCGCAACCTCCACCTCCTGGGCTCAGGCAATTCTCCTGCCTCAGCCTCCTTGAGTAGCTGGGGTTACAGGCATGCGCCACCATGCCCAGCTAGTTTTTTGTATTTTTAGTAGAGACGGGGTTTCACCATGTTGACCAGGATGGTCTCTATCTCTCGACCTCGTGATCCACCCGCCTCAGCCTCCCAAAGTGCTGGGATTACAGGCTTGAGCCACAGCGCCCGGCGATACTTTATAATTTTAATTATTTTTGCCATTAACCCATGAATTATTTAGACAGTGTTTTTGTTGGCTATCTTTTGTTTGTTGATTTTTAATTTTACTGCCACATGAGTAACATCTTACTGCAATATGAACACAAAATATATTTTATATCATAATATTACAATAGTAATGTTGTCATCGCCAAATTATTGCAATATGAACACTGCTACAAAAAATCAGAAGGTGACAGAAGGTTAACCGTTGGAATTCACTTGGGATGGCTGGCAAAATATTAGGGAAAGATATAGATTACAGTTTCAAACCTTTTGGAAGGCTAAAAGGTTTTATTGGGAAGGCCGAAGATGGCCAGTCCATTACATTAGGGAAAAGACAGGGATTCTAAGAGGCTTTCCCAGTTTAAATCTGTTTACCCCACATACCTTTGTCTCTACTCTGTTTACTCATGTAAACTTTGTGCTGGATGGTCCTCTTAGGAGAGATCAAAGGGGAATTACCCACTAATAGTGTTTACTCTGGGCCCCGGAACCTAAAGCTTTTAGCATTCATAAAACCACTCTTTAAACCATGCTAATTATCCACAAGTGTGTTAATTTAGAATCTCTACTATGTGAGGATGGGACAGGGGTCTTGGTCAACTGGCTGCATTTTGCCCTCTGAAAGCAGCCAACGACCTTCCCTAGCCCACTTGAATCACTGAAATAGGTGTGAGAGTGTATTTATTCATCTGTCATTCAGTCAGGGTCTGTAGGACAGACTTCCTCAGGTGGTGATCAATGTCTCAGGTGGTGACCTCGAGGTGACTGAGGTCACAGGTGGTGCTCCATGTGAGGAAGGCTGTGTGAGGAACCTGGTGTGTGGAAACCAAGGCCACAATTAACCACCTTCATCGTTTTTTAAATTATAGGTATTTGTTTATCATTATATCTTAAATCCAAGAAGTATTTATAATTTATTGTTATTGTTGCCATCATTGTGCTTGTTTTTGTTCTGGCTATCTTCTGATGGCCAATTTTCGGTTTTACTCTTTTTTGAATTCTCTCTTACACCTTTCAATTTGGAGATAAACTTTGGAGCCTAATATGTAGTCACTTTTCTAAGTATCCCATGTGTGCATAAAAAGAGTGTTATATATTTCTTTGCTGGATAAAAAGTATCCCAGCACATAAGAACACTAAAAAAAATTATTTAAAGATGTTAACAGAAAACTAACGTTCAGAGGCTTCTTTCCCTTACTGATGGAAATTTAAAATGTTTTAAATTTTGGCCACTGTAATAATGCCAGCCTATACACCCTAGTACTTAGTCCTCTATAGGCTACATTTCCATTGTATTCAGAGATTGTTCAATTAAAGGGACATTTGTATTTTTATTTTAATACATGCTGTCAAATTGCTTCTTAGGAACAGTCTAATGCCTAACATTTCTTGAATCTATGGACAGGCATACTCTTTTGTTTACAACTCTGATATATACGTATTTTTCTTCTAATTGTTTCTAGTCTGATGCATATAAAATAATCTCCTTTTGTCACTTTAATTTGTATATTTGCACTTCTCAGATTACTAGAAACTTTTGGCATCTTTTCCTGTGTTTCTTTCCTCTGAAGTTCTAGTTTTGTTAATTATTTAGCGATGTTTTTATCTAACTTCTGTTAAACTGTTCATTTTTCTATTTATAAGAAATCATTCTTTATAAATATTAACAGGTAGTTAATATATGGCATCAGATTAGAAATCGTGTTATAAATAAATCAGTTTATTAATTTTATTAACTATTTTCCATATAATGTTTTGATTTATATGCAATAAACTACATTTATTTATAATAACTTCCTGGTTTTCAGAACTTATTATGATAGCCACCCAACCACTGATTTATAAGGAAGTCAGTCTCCTAACTTCTTAATAAAATGTTCATAGTTTCTTGTTCATTTGTTCACTTGTTTTTTACTGAAGGCTTTATTTATTCTATCTGGAATATATATTTATTCTATCTGAAATATATACAAACACATAAATTTTTATTACCTCCCAGATGGCTGGCAGGTTGTACCTGTGCCACTTGTTCAAAAACCCATCTTTTTCACATTATATTCATTATTGCCTTCTCCTGTGTTGAAGATCTGCAAACTGAGATATTCATGCTGTTTCTTTTTGACTAATCTATTTGCCTATTCCTACACCAATACAGTATGCATTTTTTGATATTAAGGTATGCCTGATATTCAATAAGGCTAGTATCCCTCACTCATTTTCTTTTTAATAAGCCAACACCAAACTCCCCCTGTAAGTTAGAGATTGTAATTGAAATAGTGAAGATATCTGAATTTAAAGAAGATTCACTGAGGGGGCCGGATTACTTGAGGACAGGAGTCTGAGACTAGCCTGGCCAACAGGGTGAAACTCCATCTCTACTAAAAATACAAAAAAATAGCTGGGTGTGGTTTTGTGTGCCTGTAATCCCAGCTACTATGGAGGCTGAGGTAGGAGAAAAAAAAAAAAGTAAGAAAGAAATATATGTATATATACATATATTTTAATTTTCTTACACAACATTAAATTTTCCTATCCACGAAAATAGTATATGTTCAAATACTGACTGAATATCCCTTATCTGAGATGCTTGAAGTATATGGGATTTCAAATTTTGGAATATTCATGTATATATAGAGAGATATCTCAGATAGGGGACCCAAGTGTAAACCCAAAATTTATTTATGTTTAATATACACCTTACACATTTAGCCTGAAGGTAATTTTACATATTTTTAATCACTTGGTGTATGAAACAAAGTTTGTGTACACTGATCAATCAGAAAGCAAAGGCGTCACTATCTTAGCCACCCATGCAGGCATCATCATCATTCCTGACTCTGAATTTACATGCTACCAGTAGGAATCATTTTCTTGAACTTATTTACAGAGAAGCCTTTCACAGTAAAAATGACATACCATTAATACAGTGAAAAAGTAGAGTATTCAGGATACCTAAGCAGAATAGTATCATCACCAAAACACCTAAACCAGCTATTAACCAACAGCTAGGACAAACAACAGAAGGCTTCCAGTCTCCACCTATGATGCTGGGTGTTTTTCTTTTCTTTTTCTTCTGATGCTGTTTTTATTAAAAAGTTATTGTACACTATATTGGGAGGTGGGGGTGGCAGTGAGAAGAGACATCAGATGCAATTAAGGGTCCTGGAAGTGGGTGCACTACAGGGGATTAGGCGTTCTACTGTATGGCTTTGTTGAGCGTTTCCCCCAGAGTTATCTGCCTCATTATCAACTTGCTTTTGTCTTAGGAGTCTCTCTGACTGTACAAACTGACAGGATTTCCTGTTTTGTTACAGATGCACAGTGCTCTAGTCCTTCGATAAGCCCATCACATATTTTCACCATGTCCTCTATAGGCCTATAGACACCTTTTCCACAGGGCTAAAAACATCGACTTCATCATCACTATCAGCATGATCACCTTGATTCAGAACAATTTTGTCTATTTCATCATAGATCAATGAATCAACAACTGAGGCCTCATTATCAATGCAAAAAACATATTTGATAGCCATTTCATTCAACTTACTGGTAGACTACACATGTCTTTTTTGCACATATAAGGGGACCAGATGTCAGGATTTTTTCTGACTCATATAGTGTCTTTCAAAGTCACCAGCTTCCAGCACTTTGGAAGGCCAAGGCAGGCAGATCATTGGAGGCCAAGAGTTCAAGACCAGTCTGGCCAACAGGACAAAACCCCGTCTTTACTAAAAATACAAAAAATTAGCCAGGTGCGGTCGCACACACCTGTAGTCCCAATTACTTGGGAGACTGAGGCATGAGAATCACATAAACCTGGGAGACAGAGGTTGCAGTGAGTCAAGATTGCAAGACTGCACTCCACCTTGGGCAATAGAGGTAGATTTTGTCTCAGAAAACAAAACAAAACAAAAACACACAACTTTGTTCATTATCATCATGAAACTTAGCTGCAGGTCATGCACCACCGTGTCTTTAGTTTCTGTGTTCCAGAGTTGGCGAAAGCAAAACTCCATTTAAAAATCTTCCACACCTACACCTCTGTTCATTGCTGCTAGAATACTGTTCAAGATAATGTTTTTTCAATCTATTTTAATTGATCTAAGGGGTGGTCACAGGCTGAATTAATGAAATCGTATTTGGGAAAAAGTTCATGGCATACACATTATTTTTTTATGACAATTTCAGCTGCAGAATGAGCAGAACAGTTGTCAAGGAATCACAAAATCTTGCAATTTTCATCCAGTTTAGCTTCCCTGCAGTGAGCACAAGCCACTGATACAAACTGTGAAACCAATCGGAAAAGATGGCCTTGGTGATTCAGGCCTTTTTGTTAGTATACTAATAGACTAGTCAGAAAGCAAATCCTTGAAAACAGTGAGGACACAAGCTTTTGCCTATCACAGCAAGTCTATACTTACGTGTAACTGTTGCGTTAGCTCATCCCCACAGTTATTCTGGCTTCGGCATTCTTAATTCCTGAGTGAGCTGTCTCATCAGCTGTCGTCAGTGACTTTCTAGGGTAATAATGACAAAACAGTAATGTTCATTCAACATAGATTTGTTCTGATAACATATTTTCAGCAGTGATGACTGTGACAAACTCATCAATGAATGTTATCTGCTGCTTCATGAACAGTAGATGTTTTATTGCTACAAATTCTTAAAAATTTAATATTATGCCTTTATAAAACACTTCAGCCTGCTGAATGTCCATAATTCCCTTTTCAGTTCATTGTAGTAGATCTTTGCCTGTTTCATGATCAGCATACCATCAAATAGCATGTGCTCACTGCCACACTGATGGATTAACTCTCTGAATACACAACAGAGATCTTTAGCTTTAGTTTTATGCAGCATTTTTATGTTTTTCATTAACTTCTACCCAACACTTGCAGCGTAGAACTTTAACAGTTATTCCTTTTGTTGCTTCAGGCCATACGTGGTAGTCATTCCAACACTGTACTCTTCTGTAAGACGTTTCACATTCCAGTTTCTCCAACAGCTCAACTTTCTGTACTATAGATAAACATAAATGCTTCTTCTTTTTCTTACCAGGGTTACCCACAGGTGTATCTGCAGGCCTTTTAAAAAACATTTTCAATGATATCTTTGCACCGCAAGCAGAGAATAAGCCGAAACAGAAACCTCAGTGCATAATGCACATAGGTTTTGGCTCCATGCAGGGCATGATGGGGAACCTGCGATTGGTGCATTCTGCACAGGTGCCATTTTATTACCCGTTACAGGAGTGCTTGCATGGGGGAATCTCGGGGGGGGGGGGGCACAGAATAGACAGTGCTGCTGAAGTAAAAAGGGAAGAGTTTTTGTTGTTTCTCTTGGCAACGCTGTATGTTGACAGTGACTCATCACATGAGGTCAGTTGTGAAATTTTTGACTTGTAGTGTCATGCCAGCACTCAAAAGGTTTCGAGCTTTTGAGCATTCTGGATTTCCAATTTTCAGATTAGAGATGTTCAACATGTATGACGTCATTTAAAGATAACATTATTTTCTTCATCTAGCTAACACGGCATTCTCGTTTAATTTCTTTCCTCAGCATTCTTTTGTTTTTGATGCTGTTGTATGTCCAGTAATTTGTGCCCTTTCCATCTCTACTCCATGCTTCCAGATTCGAAAAAAACAGCCATAAAGTGTTCAGATAATCATATTAACTTTTTTTTTTTTTTTTTTGAGACGGAGTTTCGCTCTCGTTACCCAGGCTGGAGTGCAATGGCGCGATCTTGGCTCACCGCAACCTCCGCCTCCTGGGTTCAAGCAATTCTCCTGCCTCAGCCTCCCGAGTAGCTGGGATTACAGGCACGCGCCACCATGCCCAGCTAATTTTTTGTATTTTTAGTAGAGACTGGGTTTCACCATGTTGACCAGGATGGTCTCGATCTCTTGACCTTGTGATCCACCCGTCTCGGCCTCCCAAAGTGCTGGGATTACAGGCTTGAGCCACCGCGCCTGGTCCCATATTAACTATTTAAAAATTTAAACAAGAATCCCTTGGAATTTCTCCACCTCCATTTGTATCTTTAGCAAACACAGCTTTACTACCAAAGGTTTATGTTGTTTACTTTAGTTTTTAATCTTAGTACTTCAGTTTAAATCTTGAAAAAATATCTGTTAAAAATAGTGTTTGTGGACAACCCTACCCAGTCCCTTATCTTTAATAGTTTTAAATTTTTACAATTTATAGTAAGATTTGCTGTTATTTTTGGTAAGTAGCCTTTGTGATGCTTTAGTATTTTCCTTTTGTCCTCAATTTATTTATAATTCTAACTAGAACCAATTGTAGAATTTTACCAAATAATTTTTAGCATTTATTGGTAACAATCAAACTTTTCTCCCTTGACCAGGTTATAATAATCTGTGGTAAAATATCCTGATATAAATGACCCCTTAACTAACTCTGGTTAGTCAGTACATTTGTCCCTTGATACGATGCTGAATATTACTGTTATTACTTCAAATTTTGCCTCACTATTAAGATTTGTCCACAGTTTTCTTTTACATAGTATCTTTATCAGGTGTTGATAACAAAATAATGCTGATTTCATAAAAGCAATCAGAAAATTCCATTATTTTCTACAGGCTTGCATAATTTAAATAATATTGAACTTATTTAGCTGTTTTTTTTTTTTTAAATTATAGAATGTTTGGCTGCAAGCTGCTGTTCTGACATATCTTTTTTATTGTACATGCTTCACCTTTCCAAACTCTTCCTTGGTAGTTAGCTTTAATCAGTTTTTCTATTCTGCCATATCTAGTGAATTGTATTATTCAAGCAGCAGGCTCTTTTTAGTCTGTCTAGCTTTTCTTTCTCTGTGGTATTTATCCTCTCTCACAGTTTCTCTCTTATTATATAATCAGACTTCCAAGGGGTTTATATATTTTAACCATTTTTCCCCCAGAGAATTGACCTATTTATCCTTTGAAAGTTTTGACATTCTATCTGTGTTAATTTCCACTTCTTGCATTTTTATAGTCTATTTCCCTAAAATGGATACTGAATTTTTTCCTGTCTTTAATATCAAAAGCTGTTGAGGCTATTTATTTCACCCAAGAAAATAGGAAAATTATGCATAGATATAATTTTGCTGTGTTACATATAGATAATCTTATGAAGCGTCCTTTTGCTATTTTCTAGACAGTATGTCATTTCACTTTTGGTTTTCTTATTGACTAAAGGTTTCTTAATTATCATTCATATTTTCCTTAAAAACTAGTTAACCATTTCATTCATTCTTATTTTATCTTATACTTCATTATACATTGTTGGTTTTCTGCTTCTTATCTTTCAGTTGCCATTCATTGTTTTTCCATTGTTAATTTGAGGATTCTCCTAAAATTCTCCAGTCAAGATAGTTACTGTGATTACTAGATACTTATATATAATCCATTTATTGAAACTTAAGATAGTTGCTATTTTTCTACCAAGCTGCACTTAGAATCATGCGAAGAAGCCAAGGCAAGTATATTCTATTTCAAACATTCTTTTAAAATCTTTCAGGAAATTTAAATGTCACTATTTATATTTCAAGGGAGAGATTTAAAATGTAATAATTTGTATGGCATAGAAACCAGCCCAATCAGCTGAAACACTGAACTTTCAGAAAAGATGTTATTCATGAACTGCAAATCTGGTTGGACAGATACTTACTGGCTAAACGTAGTTCTGCATATTGCTATATATATATACACATTTCTATATCTACCTATGTCTAGCTAGAAACTATATCCCTATCTTTATAACCTGCATATCAATTTTTATTACATTTTGCTCTACTTATTTAAAAATTTCAGGTTTCTTTTCTAGTTTATGTATTTGTGGAAGCTGTTGGTTAGCTGTTATTGTTGTAATAAACAAGATATGAGAATTCCTCCATAAGCTCTCCTCTCTCTCTCTCTCATTTTCACCAATGAACAAGGTCTTGGCTGGAGCGGATTCTCATACAACAGCCCTTTTCACTTCCACTACTCTTCATACTGCTAGTTCATTCTTGTGTACCTTGAACACTGAAGATAAAAAGCCTGATAATGACCTCATTTTTTCCCTTGGATGATATTTTATTACTTTTGATTGGAAAAGTATACTTTTTTGTTTATGATCAGTTTTGAGGGCTGGAAATTTTAACAAAATTTTCCTAAACCTAGGAAAATTTTTTCCTTTTCTAATCAATTTAGCCTGGAACAAAATCAGAGCTTTTTCATTCCAAGAAAATTTTATTTCGTTATTTATTTAACTCATGCTTCTCTCCGATAATTGCTTTCCCCCACCCCACCCCCAATCTGGAACTGTTACTATTTATATTCTATTTTCACTATAATATTTACCTCGTGATATTTTCACTCCATGCTTTAAGATGATTTTCCAGGCTTCTCATAAATAATGACCAATCTCCCTTTTGAGTCATTTAATAAATTACTGTGATTGGTTGCATGGTTGTCAGCTACTATTCACTCTACCTTTACTGGAAGAGAATAATACACCCCTGCCCCATGGAATTCACGTTTTGCATGTAACATATTTGCCTGTAAGATTATAAATGCATGTGACCAGTGGTACGTCCAAGCCTAGACTTTGAGGAGAACAGGCTCTCAGTAGCACTGTTCCTTGTCCCTTCTGCATGAGAATGGGAGGTTGCCTGTATCACTCCTTCGAAATGGAATGCAAGGTGAGAAGACAGGTGGAGTGGAGCTGCAGCTCCCATGCAGGTGCCCTTATGCATTATGAGCCAGAAATAAATCTTTGTGGCTTGTATGTCACAGAGGTTTGGGGCTTTTGAAAACACATCTTTTGTCCCTAAAGACTTGCCATCTAAATGCATTTGGCTGCAAGTGTTCACAAGTAATAATTTAAGTAAATGTTTTACCACTATACGCCTTGGCCCCTTTACCAATGGCAACAGAGCCAGCAATACCTTTCAATCGAAACAAAACAGAGAATCCATTCCAGAAAACTCAGAACCAGTTTGGAGAAACCATCATGAAGGTTCAGTTCCCCTGGAACCATTTCAAGGATCAAATGTTGTATATCATATTTCTATAAAAGAAGGAGGACCGGCTGGGCGTGGTGGCTCACACTTTGGGAAGCCTAGGTGGGCAGATCATGAGGTCAGGAGTTCGAGACCAGCCAGACCAATATGGTGAAACCTAGTCTCTACTAAAAATATAAAAAATTAGCTGAGAGTGGTGGCACACGCCTGTAGTCCCAGCTACTTGAAAGGCAGAGGCATAAGAATTGCGTGAACCAAGGAGGCTGCAGTTGCAGTGAGCTGAGATCGCACCGTTGCACTTCAGCCTGAGCAACAGCACAATAATCTGCCTCAAAAAAAGAAAACAAAAATAGACTACCACCAGTAGTGATAACTATCTGCTATGGTTGAATGTTTGTGTCCCCTCCACAATTCATGTTGAAAGTTAATCCCCAATACAACATATTAAAAGGTAAGGCCTTTATGAGGTGATTAGACCATGACGGCTCTGCTTTCATAGATGGGACTAGTGCTTACAAAAGGGCTAGAGGGTACTAGCCAGCCCCTTGTGCCCTTCATCTTCCACCAGGTGAGGACACAGTATGATTCCTCCCCTTTGGAGGATGCAGCAAGAAGCTTGGAAGCTGAGAATAGCCCTTACCAGACACTGAATGTGTAGAGCCTTGATCTTGGACTTCCCAACCTCCAAAACTGTCAGAAATACATTTCTGTTACTTATAAATTGCCCTGCCTGTGGTATTTTGCAACAGCGGCACAAACAGACTAAGACACTAACATAGGATTTACTGTGGAGCTTCGACATTATGAAACAGTGAGAACTGGTAAAACAGTCTGTCTGAAGTATAAGAAAAGAAGCCCCACCTTAAGCAGGGCTACCAGTTTTGAAGGAAAGATGGATATGAAATTGGGGGTTAGGAGGACTGAGCAAGGGCAGATTCAGAAACTGAAGACAAGCTAAAATCCACAGAATAGTCTGGATTTCATATTGGTTTTTAACAACCTCTATGACTCTACCTTTCATAACAGTTGGACTGGAAGGAGAAGCTGGTATCTTTTTTAAGAGAAATAAACTCACTCATGCATCAGGAACCTGGGAAGTTAAAGGAGGGGATCTAACAGTATCTGGAAGCACTGTGGGCCTGGCTGTTGCCCCATTCCAACATGGTGAGTCATGAGATGAGTGATGGGAGTGCCCCGGAGAGAATATGACTGTGCTTCACTCTGCCGTTCAAATCTCATGCAAAATGTCTCTTGCCTTGTGATCTATACTAACCTGAAACTATGCAGAGAAGGGAATTCTGGAAACGTAGAATTCCAGCAAAAATGAGTCCACAGTAGAACACGTGAAAACTTCTCAATTAAAATTTGATGAGTGAATAAACGCACAAATGAACAAATAAATCATCTTTAAGATACAAATGCAGCCAGGTGTGGTGGCTCAAGCCTGTAATCCCAGCACTTTGGGAGGCCGAGGCGGGTGGATCGCGAGGTCAAGAGATCGAGACCATCCTGGTCAACATGGTGAAACCCCGTCTCTACTAAAAATACAAAAAATTAGCTGGGCATCGTGGCACATGCCTGTAATCCCAGCTACTCAGGAGGCTGAGGCAGGAGAATTGCCTTAACCCAGGAGGTGGAGGTTGCGGTGAGCCAAGATCACGCCATTGCACTCCAGCCTGGGTAACAAGAGCGAAACTCCGTTTCAAAAAAAATAAAAATAAAAATAAAAATAAAAAAATAAAAAGATACAAATGCAGTGAATTTCGTATCTCTTAATTATCAAGGTTAGTATTTCCCTAGGAGAATTTAACATTTCTTTGTAGGAAAATGTATGTATCACTGTTTTGTTTGCTCATTGTTAGGAGCAGTTCTCGTATCTTACCCCTCCTACAGAACATCTTAGGTCTCCCAACAAAACCTGTGTCTGCATCAGTTTCAACTTGTTTACTGGTGCCAAGGAAACTATACTACCCCTGGATTAACCAAGCATCACAATTTCTTGATGTTTTGATTATTCTAAATGTCTCTTACAACATGCAAGAGTAATCAAGTAGCATTTATTGAAAGGATACAGGAAGAGGTAAAAGATAATAAAAGCTGCATCTTGTTTAATGGAGCATGCAATGTTAACTTCCTTAGATAATGAAAATGGGGAGGCAAAGAGAGATAAGAGAGAAAGATTAGCTGTCTTCTATCACCCCAAACCTCAATCCTAATACACTTAGAATAAGCCAGAATCTATCAGTGTGGAACTATGTGTTAAAAAATTAAGAGATGACTGACAGTTTTTCATTATTATTAAATAATTTTCCAGCATTAGCTAATGTGAATATACAAGGTTATTTCATTAAGCTTAATTCAGAAGTGTTTCACATTGAATTGTTCTGCACCAAAACATAGCAGCAACCTGATGTCAGAGATTCTTTTATACTAATGGCTCTCAAACTAATTTGGGGAAGAAGAACCAGGAGGACTTGTTAAACCACAGACTGCTGAGCCGCATGCTCAAGAGTCTCACATTCAGTAGATCTGGGGTTGGGCCAAGAATTTCCATTTCAAACAAGATCCTAGATGATGCTGATGTTTCTGTTCTGAGGACTGCACTTTCAGAAAAACTGTTAGAATAGATTCACATATAGAGGGTGGAGAGTCTGTATCTTATTTGTCAGGATCACTTAAAGGTATGTCTGGCAGGTACTTGCAATTAACTCCACAATTAAAGTGCTTATTATCACAAATGGCTAAACACTAAGCTGTGTGTCAAATCACTGCTCAGCACAACCTGAAGTTAAAGCTTCTACTGTATGTCTTGTTATCCAGCCAATACAGAGTTGAGCCAAGCATTTAAAACCTGTTTAAATAGACAGAGTTACTATATCTAATCAACACAGCAGTGGGGCTTGCCAAAAACCTATAAAACTAATGGATTTGCAAGAAAATTACATCACCTTCAAATCAATGCTGGTAACACAGGTGGCATTTATTAAAAGTAAAGAAATTGACATTAACACAGCCTGTCTCTGCTGCCTGCCAATGAGTACTCCAGCTTTGCTAAAGAAAGATCTCTCTTCCAAGAAGAGAATTATATTTAAATGCCTGAATTTAAATCTTTCTAAAATAGCATAGTAGAAGGAACTGGTTACTGTTGTAAATTTGATGCCAATCAATAGGTTGAGGGTATGTGGGTAGAAGTATTATACGGCTATCCCTGTCCTGCAATGGGTAAATATTCTTTACAGTCCATTATTTCTTTTCCTATTAAAAATACATAAATTAAGGAATTCACTATTTAATTTAAACAACACTCACTCCTTACCAAAGAAGCCCACAGAAATTGCAGTGCACAATATAATGAAAAAGCAGCTGAAGACTTTTTAACCTGTGGCTGCTGCATTCATAACCTCTGCTCTGGGGACCTGCATTACTTAGCAGACGGAATTAAAATCCTGATAAGTGATATAAAAGGTCTGTAAGGGAGGAAATTGGTGTGTGGTCACACTGTCTGCCTTAATCCCCTTCACTTTGCACTACCCAGCTTGTTGTTAAAACCAATCTGTAAGGAATCATTTTCACCTTGAAAACTGCAGATGTGCACGTGAAGCCTAGAAGAAAGCTTTCCGGAAAATGCTTCCCTGAATAAGCCTGGAGAAAGAGGAAGTATGTGTTGAAAGCACACATACACACATGTACACACATGCGAGAGTCTGGGCTTACACCTCACCATCGTAAAGCAGCTATGTGAAGTTAGCATATTTCCAAGGAAGAGGTATCGTATGCCATGAATTTAATCAGCTACAAATCTACTCAAGCACAGAAATGGCTCATCTGCCGCTGACTGAATGACACAAATGTTCCACTGACATGACTAACTGTTCCTGTAGAATATTTAAATCATTTCAGTCAAGTACCTAAACAGTCCACTGTAAACATTTTGCTATCTCATCTAGGATAAAAATCGTAATTAAAAAAAAAGAGAAACTCAGGAATCTGAGCTATATTCCGGGAGGACCAAATATGTAACAGTCTTTTTGGTTGTAACTTCTGGTATTTACATAGCTTCTTTTGTGGTTGAGAATTACAAACGTGAAGGGGTTAGGTGAGCAATACCCACATTAGACACTGAAGACTAATGAAATATGAAAGCTCTCCATGAGTTGTTTTTGAAAGGAAGGTCTGAACAAAGGACATCAATAAATATAATTAGCTTTTTCTAGAAAACACTGTATTAGTCTGCTCTGGGTACCATAACAAAATACCATAGACTAAGTGGCTGACACAACAGTAACTTGTTTCCTCATATTTCTGGAGGCTACAAGTCACAGATCAATGCCTCGTAGGGTCAGTTTCTTTCTAAGGGGCTCTCTTCCTAGCTCACAGACGGCCGCCTTATCACTAAATCCTCACATAGCCTTTCCTTGGTGTGAGTACATGCTTGTGGGACAAGAGAGACAATAAGCTCTCTCATGTCTCTTCTAATAAGGACACTAATCCCACGGCAGCAGAGCCCCACCCCTATGACCTCATTTAAACACGGCCATACTAGTGGATAGGTCTTCAACATATAAATCTGGCAGGGGACACATACATTCATTCTGTAGCATGTATAATTCCCATAACAATTAATTTACTCAGCAGTCAATGTACATTTCTTCTAATGCAATTAAAAAAAGACAAATAATAGATTGAAAACGTCATATTTTCAGCATTGATATGGTTTGGATTTGTGTCCCTGCCCAAATCTCATGTTGAATTGAAGAAGGGAACCGGTGGGAGGTGATTCCATCATGGGGGTGGATTTTCACCATGCTTCTCTCATGACAGTGAGTTCTCATGAGATCTGATGATTTAAAAGTGGGTGGTACTTCCCCCTTCATTATCTCTCCTGCCACCATGATTAGAAAGTTCTCCTTTCCCCTTAATTTTCTGCCATGATTGTAAGTTTCCTGAGGCTTCCCCGCCATGCTTTCTGTACAGCCTGCAGAACTTTGAGTCAGTTAAACCCTTTTTCTTCATAAATGATCCAATCTCAGGTAATCTTTACGGTAGTGTGAGAAGAGACTACCACAAGCATTATCTTTGTATACTGTGCTTTCAAAGTTGCCATTTGAAGTTGAATAAAGAACTCTGGTTTCCAAAGAAATCTTGCTTCCTTCTTGAGACTTCACTACTTAATTCTCACAGTGGGTTCAGGGAGGGATGGTGGCATTATCTATTACAGAGGAGGAAATGGTCACAATCCTGTCACACTTCCTCAGAAACTGAAAAAATTAAACAAAACTTTTCACAGGCTTATTTTTGAGTATCATCTAAGCTAGAGAAGTTTTCATCTAAATTGCGTACTAATATTTGTTGATGTAGAAATGCAAAACAGCACTTGTTGATTTCCCATTCAAAATTTTTTAAAATTATGTCAACTACAAAGAAGGCAGACAATACCAATATACAAGCAATCAAATGGTTTGTACGGTTTTCATATTTAAAATACAAAGGAAACCCCCTGCAGAACAACCATTTCTCTTCTCTGATTTTAAGTTCAGCTTTGGGTCACATTTCTTGTATCTGAGCATTTGATATTCTTATTTACTTCAATGATTCATTTTCTTCTCCAAGCTCACAATTGACAAATTTTCCTATGCATAAAATAAGAATTCTATGTCCAGTATCATTTGACTTTTCCAATATGAGCTTGATCTCACTTGACCTCACTCTGGTTTGAAACCAACATGACAGTACCATCATGAGGTTTCTACCCCACAGCCACTGCTCAAACCCAAGCAGGTTGTGGTTGGCAAGGTCTTGGGGGCACAATCCTTATATATAAATTATGTGAATGGTGCCCTTTGGAGCAGTATTTAGTCATTATTGTAGTGCTGTAAGAACATGTGAGAAGAACATGTAAAAATATATAAGAAAGAAGTCTCAGTAAAGCACTAC